>NC_041392.1:621133033-621248972 GCF_002162155.2 Triticum dicoccoides
GGGGGGGGGGAATCCTACTCCCAGAGGGAGTAGGACTCTCCTGGCGCGCCCTATGTGGCCGGCCAGCCTCCCCCCTTTTGGTCCTTTATATACTGAGGCAGAGGCGCCCTAGAGACACACAAGTTGATCCACGTGATCTTTTCCTTAGCCGTGTGCGGCGCCCCCTGCCACCATAGTCCTCGATAATACTGTAGCGGAGTTTAGGCGAAGCCCTGCTGCTGTAGTGCATCAAGATCGTCACCACGCCGTCGTGCTGACGGAACTCTTCCCCGACACTTTGTTGGATCGGAGTCCGGGGATCGTCATCGAGCTGAACGTGTGCTAGAACTCGGAGGTGCCGTAGTTTCGGTGCTTGATCGGTCGGATCGTGAAGACGTACGACTACATCAACCAAACGCTTCCGTTGTCGATCTACTAGGTATGTAGATCACACTCCCCCCTCTCGTTGCTATGCATCACATGATCTTGCGTGTGCGTAGGAAATTTTTTGAAATTACTACGTTACCCAACATTTGTAGCAAAGGACAAGCCTGGACAAACTCTTATATAGAAGAAAGCGCTCCCGAGGACACATGGGAATTATCGTCAAGCTAGTTTTCATCACGTTCATATGATTCGCGTTCGGTACTTTGATAATTTGATATGTGGGTGGACCGGTGCTTGGGTGCTGCCCTTACTTGGACAAACATCCCACTTATGATTAACCTCTATTGCAAGCATCTGCAACTACAACAAAAGTATTAAGGTAAACCTAACCATAGCATGAAACATATGGATCCAAATCAGCCCCTTACGAAGCAACGCATAAACTAGGGTTTAAGCTTCTGTCACTCTAGCAACCCATCATCTACTTATTACTTCCCAATGCCTTCCTCTAGGCCCAAATAATGGTGAAGTGTCATGTAGTCGACGTTCACATAACACCACTAGAGGAGAGACAACATACATCTCATCAAAATATCGAACGAATACCAAATTCACATGACTACTAATAGCAAGACTTCTCCCATGTTCTCAGGAACAGACGTAACTACTCACAAAGCATATTCATGTTCATAATCAGAGGGGTATTAATGTGCATATAGTATCTGAACATATGATCTTCCACCAAGTAAACCAACTAGCATCAACTACAAGGAGTAATCAACACTACTAGCAACCCACAGGTACCAATCCCAGACTTAGAGACAAGAATTGGATACAAGACATGAACTAGGGTTTGAGAGGAGATGGTGCTGGTGAAGATGTTGATGGAGATTGATCCCCTCCCGATGAGAGGAGCGTTGGTGATGACGATGGCGATGATTTCCCCCTCCTGAAGGGAAGTGTCCCTGGCAGAACAGCTCCGTCGGAGCCCAATATTGGTTCCGCCAAGGTTTCGCCTCGTGGCGGCCAAGGTTCCCGAAAGCTTGCTTATTATTTTTTTCCTCAACGAAAGACTCCATGTAGCAGAAGATGGGCATCAGAGGGCCACCAGGGGGCCCACGAGGCAGGGGGCACGCCCAAGGGGTAGGGCGTGCCCCCCACCCTCGTGGCCAGGGTGTGGGCCCCCTCTGGAACTTCTTGCGCTTAGTATTTTTTATATATTCTGAAAATAGCTTCCGTGAAGTTTCAGGACTTTTGGAGCTGTGCAGAATAGGTCTCTAATATTTGCTCCTTTTCCAACCCAGAATCCCAGCTGCCGGCATTCTCCCTCTTTATGTAAACCTTGTAAAATAAGAGAGAATAGGCATAAGTATTATGACATAATATGTAATAACAGCCCATAATGTAATAAATATCGATATAAAAGCATGATGCAAAATGGACGTATCAGCGCCCCCCTTTCCTTCCATTTCCCCTCTTCCTTCCTTGTTCCCCCTCTTCCTTAGGTGGAAACCTACTAGAACTTGGAGTCCTAGTAGGATTCCCCTCTCCTGGCGTGCCCTAGGAGGTCCGGCCGACCTCCCCCTCCATCCTTTATATACGTGGGGAGGGGGCACCCTAGAAGACAGAAGTTGATCTTTTAGCTGTGTGCGGTGCCCCCCTCCATAGAAACACACATCGGTCATACCGTCGTAGTGCTTAGGCGAAGCCCTGCGCCGGTAACTTAATCATCACCGTCGGCACGCTGTCATGCTGACGGAACTCTCCCTCGGCCCCAACTGGATTAAGAGTACGAGGGACGTCATCGAGCTGAACGTGTGCTGAACACGGAGGTGCTGTACATTCGGTGCTAGGATTGATTGGATCGTGAAGACGTACGACTACATCAATCGTGTTGATAAAACGCTTCCGCTTTCGGTCTACGATGGTACATGGACACACTCTCCCGCTCGTTGCTATGCATCACCTAGATAGATCTTGCGTGATCGTAGGAATTTTTTGAAATTACTGCGTTCCCCATCAGTGGCATCCGAGCTAGGTATATGAGTAGATGTTATATGCACGAGTAGAACACAAAGAGTTGTGGGCGATAATAGTCATACTGTTTACCAGTATGTCATACTTTGATTTGGCGGTATTGTTGGATGAAGCGGCCTAGACCGACATTGCATGACCGCGTTCATGAGACTGGTTCTACCGCCGTGCTTTGCACACAGGTGGCTAGTGGGTGTCTATTTCTCCAACTTTAGTTGAATTGAGTGTGACTACGCACGGTCCTTGTTGAAGGTTAAAACAACACACTTGACAAAAAATCGTTGTGGTTTTGATGCGTAGGTAAGAATAACATGAAGCTATTCTTTCCGTTCAATCTATCCTAGAGTTTGTACTAGAATAACACCTTAAGACACAAATCGACCAAAACTCTAATGTCACCTAGATACTCCAATGTCACCTCAAGTATTCGTGGGTATGATTATACGATATGCATCACACAATCTCAGATTCATCTATTCAACCAACACAAAGAACTTCAAAGAGTGCCCCAAAGTTTCTACCGGAGAGTTGGACGAAAACGTGTGCCAAACCCTATGCATAAGTTCACGAGGTCACGGAACTCGCAAGTTGATCACCAAAACATACATCAAGTGGATCACGTGATATCCCATTGTCACCATAGATAAGCACATGCAAGACATACATCAAGTGTTCTCAAATCCTTAAAGGCTCAATATGATAAGATAACTTCAAAGGTAAAACTCAATTCATCACAAGAGAGTAGAGGGGGAGAAACATCATAAGATCCAACTATAATAGCAAAGCTCGCGATACATCAAGATCGTGTCAAATCAAGAACACGAGAGAGAGAGATCAAACACATAGCTACTGGTACATACCCCCAGCCCCGAGGGTGAAGTAGTCCCTCCTCGTCATGGAGAGCGCCGGGATGATGAAGATGGCCATCGGAGAGGGATTCCCCCCTCCGACAAGGTGCCGGAACGGGTCTAGATTGGTTTTCGGTGGCTACAGAGGCTTGTGGCGGCGGAACTCCGGATCTAGATTATTTTCTGGAGGTTTTCGTATTTATAGGAATTTTTGGCGTCGGTCTCACGTCATGGGGGTCTCCGAGTCGTCCACGAGGGGGGTAGGGCATGCCCTACCCCCTGGGCTCGCCCTCCTATCTCGTGGATGGCTCGGAACTCTTCTGGCCCAACTATTTTACTCCGGGAGCTTCTTTTGGTCCATAAAAAATCATCAAAAATTGGCACGTCAATTGGACTCCGTTTGGTATTTTTTTCTATAAAACTCAAAAACAAGAAAAAACAGAAACTGGCACTGGGCTCTAGGTTAATAGGTTAGTCCCAAAAATCATATAAAAATAGCATATAAATGCATATAAAACATCCAAGGTTGATAATATAATAGCATGGAACAATCAAAAATTATAGATACGTTGGAGACGTATCACCTACCGCCTCCGCCGGCGCCGACTCGCCGGTAGAGGGTGCGTGTGAACGTGCCAGTGCACTGATACGTCTCCAACGTATCTATAATTTTTGATTGCTCCATGCTACTTTATCTACTATTTTGGACTATATTGGGCTTTATTTTCCACTTTTATATTATTTTTGGGACTAACCTATTAACCGGAGGCCCAGCCCAGAATTGCTGTTTTTTGCCTATTTCAGTATTTCGAGGAAACAGAAAATCAAACGGAGTCCAAACGGAATGAAACCTTCGGGAACGTGATCTTCTCACCGAACGTGATCCAAGAGACTTGGACCCTACTCCAAGAAGTTTCTGGGGAGGTCAAGAGGGTGGAGGGCGCCCCCCCTGGGCGCGCCCCCTGCCTCATGGGCCCCTCGGAGCTCCACCGACGTGCTCCTTCCTCCTATATATACCTACGTACCCCCATTAGACCAAAGACGGAGCCAAAAACCTCATTCCACCGCCGCAACTTCCTGTATCCACGAGATCCCATCTTGGGGCCTGTTCCGGAGCTCCGCCGGAGAGGGCATCCATCACGGAGGGCTTCTACATCAACACCATAGCCCTTCCGATGAAGTGTGAGTAGTTTACTTCAGACCTTCGGGTCCATAGCTAGTAGCTAGATGGCTTCTTCTCTCTTTTTGGATCTCAATACAATGTTCTCCCCCTCTCTCATGGAGATCTATTCGATGTAATCTTCTTTTTGCGGAGTGTTTGTTGAGACCGATGAATTGTGGGTTTATGATCTAACTTATCTATGAATAATATTTGAATCTTCTCTGAATTCTTTTATGTATGATTGAGTTATCTTTGCAAGTCTCTTCGAATTATCCATTTGGTTTGGCCAACTAGATTGGTAGTTCTTGCAATGGGAGAAGTGCTTAGCTTTGGGTTCAATGTTGCGGTGTCCTTACTCAGTGACAGAAAGAGTTGCAAGGCACGTATTGTATTGTTGCCATCGAGGATAACAAGATGGGGTATTTATCATGTTGCATGAATTTATTCCTCTACATCATGTCATCTTGCTTAAGGCGTTACTTTGTTTTTAACTTAATACTCTAGATGCATGCTGGATAGCGGTCGATGAGTGGAGTAATAGTAGTAGATGCAGGCAGGAGTCGGTCTACTTGTCACGGACGTGATGCCTATATACATGATCATACCTAGATAACCTCATAACTATGCTCAATTCTATCAATTGCTCAACGGTAATTTGTTCACCCACCGTAGAATATCTATGCTCTTGAGATAAGCCACTAGTGAAACCTATGGCCCCCGGGTCTATTCTCATCATATCAATCTCCATTACTTTATTTTACTTGTTTTGCTTTTACTTTTTACTTTGCATCTTTATACCAAAAATACCAAAAATATTATCTCTATCAGATCTCACTCTCGTAAGTGACCGTGAAGGGATTGACAACCCCTAAGCATTGGTTACGAGTTGCTACCATTTTGTGTAGGTACGAGGGACTTGCGCGTGACCTCCTACTGGATTGATACCTTGGTTCTCAAAAACTGAGGGAAATACTTACGCTACTGTGCTGCATCACCCCCTCCTCTTCGGGGAAAACCAACGCTAGCTCGAGACGTAGCAAGAAGGATTTCTGGCGCCGTTGCCGGGGAGGCCTACGCCAAGTCAAGTCAAGATTTACTCTCCCGTCAATGAGCCATTTCTGGTGCCGTTGCCGAGGAGGCCTACGCCAAGTCAAGTCAAGATTTACTCTCCCGTCAATGAGCCATTTCTGGCGCCGTTGCCGGGGAAGCCTACGCAAAAGTCAACATACCAAGTACCCATCACAATCTCTATCTCTCGCATTACATTATTTGCCATTTGCCTCTCATTTTCCTCTCCCCCACTTCACCCTTGCCGTTTTATTCGCCCTCTCTTTCCCTTTGCCTTTTGTTTGCTCGTGTGTTAGTTTGCTTGCTTGTCGTGATGGCCCAAGATGCTACCAAATTGTGTGACTTCACCAATACCAATAACAATGATTTCCTTAGCACTCCGATTACTCCTCTTGCCAATACTGAATCTTGTGAAATTAATACTGCTTTGTTGAATCTTGTTATGAAAGATCAATTCGCCGGCCTTCCTAGTGAAGATGCCGCTACTCATCTAAATGGCTTTGTTGATTTATGTGATATGCAAAAGAAAAAGGATGTCGATAATGATGTCGTTAAATTGAAGCTATTTCCTTTTTCGCTTAGAGATCGTGCTAAAGCGTGGGTTTCATCTTTGCCTAAAAATAGTATTGATTCTTGGAACAAGTGCAAAGATGCTTTTATCTCTAAGTATTTTCCTCCCGCTAAGATTATCTCTCTTAGAACGATATTATGAATTTTAAGCAACTTGATCATGAACATGTTGCACAAGCTTGGGAGAGAATGAAATTAATGCTACGTAATTGTCCTACTCATGGTTTGAACTTATGGATGATTATACAAAAAATTTATGCTGGATTGAATTTTGCTTCTAGAAATCTTTTAGATTCGGCCGCGGGAGGCACTTTTATGGAAATCACTTTAGGAGATGCTACTAAACTCCTAGATAATATTATGGTCAATTATTCTCAATGGCATACTGAAAGATCTAGTAATAAAAAAGTGCATGATATAGAAGAAATCAATGTTTTGAGTGAAAAGATGGATGAACTTAGGAATTTATTTGTTAAGAGTGTTTCTTCTGATCCCAATAATATGCCTTTATCTACTTTGCTTGAGAATAATAATGAATCTATGGATGTGAATTTTGTTGGTAGGAATAGTTTTGGTAACAACGCGTATAGAGGGAATTTTAATTCTAGGCCTTATCCTAGTAATCCTTCTAATAATTATGGAAATTCCTACAACAAATCTTATGGAAATTTTAATAAGATGCCCTCTGAATTTGAGAGTAGTGTTAAAGAGTTTATGAATTCACAAAAGAATTTCAATGCTTTGCTTGAAGAGAAATTGCTTAAAGTTGATGATTTGGCTAGGAACGTTGATAGAATTTCTCTTGAGGTTGATTCTTTAAAGCTTAGATCTATTCCTCCTAAGCATGATATCAATGAGTCTCTCAAAGACATGAGAATTTCCATTGATGAGTGCAAAAAAAGAACCGCTAGGATGCATGCTTACAAAGATGCCTTTATTAAAGCGTGTTCTTCTAAATCCTATGAAAATCAAGATGAAGATCTGAAAGTTATTGATGTGTCCCCTATTAAATCGTTGTTTTGCAATGTGAATCTTGATGAATCTGATTATGATCTTCCCTTACCTAGAAGGCGTTCTAAGAATTCTGAGTTTTTAGATCCTGATGATGAAATTGATAAAAAAGGGATTGAAAGAAATAAAAATCTAGATATTGCTAAACCCACTATTTTGGATCTCAAGGAATTTAACTATGAAAATTGCTCTTTAATTGATTGTATTTCCTTGTTGCAATCCGTGTTAAATTCTCCTCATGCTTATAGTCGAAATAAGGCCTTTACCGAACACATTGTTGACGCCTTAATGCAATCTTATGAAGAAAAGCTTGAGTTGAAAGTTTCTATCCCTAGAAAACTCCATGATGAGTGGGAACATACAATTAAGATTAAAATTAAAAATTACGAGTTTTATGCTTTGTGTGATTTGGGTGCTAGTGTCTCTACTATCCCCAAAGCTTTGTGTGATTTGCTAGATTTCTGTGACTTTGATGATTGCTCTCTAAACTTGCATCTTGCGGATTCCACTATTAAAAAGCCTATGGGAAGAATTAATGATGTTCTTATTGTTGCAAATAGGAATTATGTGCCCGTAGATTTTATCGTTCTTGATATATATTGCAATCATTCATGTCCTATTATTCTTGGTAGACCTTTCCTTAGAACGATTGGTGCAGTTATTGATATGAAGAAAGGGAATATTAAATTCCAATTTCCCTTAAAGAAGGGCATGGAACACTTTCCTAGAAAGAAAATAAAATTACCATATGAATCTATCATGAGAGCCACTTATGGATTGCCTACCAAAGATGGCAATATCTAGATCTATCCTTGCTTTTATGCCTAGCTAGGGACGTTAAACGATAGCGCTTGTTGGGAGGCAACCCAATTTTATTTTGTGTTTTTGTTTTTGGTTCTGTTTAGGAATAAATAATCCATCTAGATTCTGTTTAGATGTGGTTTAATATTTTAATTAATGTTTGTGCCAAGTTAAACCTATTAGATCTTCTTGGAAGATAGTTATTTGATCTTGCTGTAATTTCCAGAATCTTTGCGCTCAGTTCCCAATTCTCAAAAATCACCAGAACGTGATAAAATAGTGATTCCAATTGCTGCTGATCAATAAACAAATTGCCCAGGTCGTCTAATTTTGGTAGAAGTTTTTGGGTTCCAGAAGTTTGCATTAGTAACAGATTACTACAGACTGTTCTGTTTTTGACAGATTCTGTTTTGCGTGTGTTGTTTGCTTATTTTGATGAATCTATGGCTAGTAAAATAGTTTATAAACCATAGAGAAGTTGGAATACAGTAGGTTTAACACCAATACAAATAAAGAACAAGTTCACTACAGTACCTTAAAGTAGTTTTTTGTTTTCTTTCTCTAACGGAGCTCACGAGATTTCTATTGAGTTTTGTGTTGTGAAGTTTTCAAGTTTTGGGTGAATTCTTTTGATGGATTATGGAACAAGGAGTGGCAAGAGCCTAAGCTTGGGGATGCCCATGGCACCCCCAAGATAATCCAAGGACACCAAAAAGTCAAAGCTTGGGGATGCCCCGGAAGACATCCCCTCTTTTGTCCACTTCCATCGGTAATTTACTTGGAGCTATATTTTTATTCACCACATGATATGTGTTTTGCTTGGAGCGTCTTGATTATTTGTGTCTTTGCTTGTTAGTCTACCACAATCATCCTTGCTGTACTCACCTTTTGAGAGAGCCATGTATGAACTGAAATTTGTTAGAATACTCTATGTGCTTCACTTATATCTTTTTGAGCGTGATAATTTTTGCTCTAGTGCTTCACTTAGATCTTTTAGAGCACGGTGGTGGTTTGTTTTAAAGAAACTTGATCTCTCATGCTTCACTTAGATTATTTTGAGAGTCGTTAATAGCATGGTAATTTGCTTAATGTTAATATACTTGGTATTCAAGATATGTGAAACTTTCTTTTTAGTGGGTTGAATACTAAGATAAGTTTGATGATTGATAATTGTTTTGAGATATGGAGGTGATAATATCATAGTCGTGCTAGTTGAGTAGTTGTGAATTTGAGAAATACTTGTGTTGAAGTTAGCAAGTCCCGTAGCATGCACATATGGTTAAAGTTGTGTAACAAATTTGAAGCATGAAGTGTACCTGGCTTGTGCATCCTTATGAGTGGCGGTCGGGGACGAGCGATGGTCTTTTCCTACCAATCTATCCCCCTAGGAGCATGCGCGTAGTACTTGATTTTTGATGACTTCTAAATTTTTGCAATAAGTATATGAGTCCTTTTGACTAATGTTGAGTCCATGGATTATACGCACTTTTACCTTTCCGCCATTTGCTAGCCTCTTCGGTACTGTGCATTGCCCTTTCTCACATTGAGAGTTGGTGCAAACTTCGCCGGTGCATCCAAACCCCGTGATGTGATACGCTCTTTCACACATAAACCTCTCTATATCTTCCTCAAAACAGCCATCATACCTACCTATCATGGCATTTCCATAGCCATTCCGAGATATATTGCCATGCAACTTCCACCACCATCATCATCATCATCATGACATGCTTTACTTTTGTCATATTGCCATTGCATGATCTTGTAGTTGACACCGTATTTGTGGCAAAGCCACCATGCATTATTTTTCATACATCTCACTATTGATTCATTGCACCATCCCGGTACACCGCCGGAGGCATTCATATAGAGTCATATCTTGTTCTAGTATCGAGTTGTAATCATTATGTTGTAATCAATAGAAGTGTGATGATCATCATTATTAGAGCATTGCCCAATCAAAAAAAAAGAAGAGAGAAAGGCCAAAAAAAAAAGAAAGGCCCCAAAAAAGGAGAAAATAAAAAGGGCAATGCTACTATCTCTTTTTCCACACTTGTGCTTAAAAGTAGCACCTTGTTCTTCATGTAGTGAGTCTCATATATTGTGCTTCAAAGTAGCACCATGATTTCATATAGTGAGTCTCATAAGTTGTCTTGTTCATACTAGTGGGAATTTTTCATTATAGAACTTGGCTTGTATATTCCAACGATGGGCTTCCTCAAAATGCCCTAGGTCTTCATGAGCAAGCAAGTTGGATGCACACCCACTAGTTTTCTTTTGTTGAGCATTCTTAGCTCTAGTGCATCCATTGCATGGCAATCCCTACTCCTTGCATAAACATCAATTGATGGGCATCTCCATAGCTCATTGATTAGCCTCGTTGATGTGAGACTTTCTCCTTTTTTGTCTTCTCCACACAATCCCCATCGTCATATTCTATACCACCCATAGTGCTATGTCCATGGCTCGCGCTCATGTATTGCGTGAAGGTTGAAAAAGTTTGAGATTATTTGAGTATGAAACAATTGCTTGGCTTGTCATCGGGGGTATAGAAGTTGGGAACATCTTTGTGTGACGAAAATGAAGCATAACCTAACTATATGATTTTGTAGGGATGAACTTCCTTTGGCCATGTTATTTTGAGATGACATAATTGTTTAATTAGTATGCTTGAAGTATTATCATTTTTATGCCAATATGAACTTTTGTCTTGAACCTTTCGGATCTGAATATTCATACCATGATTAAGAAGATTTACATTGAAATTATGCCAAAGTATCACTCCGCCTCAAAAATTTTCTTTTTATCATTTACCTACTCGAGGACGAGCAGGAATTAAGCTTGGGGATGCCTGATACGTCTCCAACGTATCTATAATTTTTGATTGCTCCATGCTACTTTATCTACTATTTTGGACTATATTGGGCTTTATTTTCCACTTTTATATTATTTTTGGGACTAACCTATTAACCGGAGGCCCAGCCCAGAATTGCTGTTTTTTGCCTATTTCCGTATTTCGAGGAAACAGAATATCAAACGGAGTCCAAACGGAATGAAACCTTTGGGAACGTGATCTTCTCACCGAACGTGATCCAGGAGACTTGGACCCTACTCCAAGAAGTTTCTGGGGAGGTCACGAGGGTGGAGGGCCCCCCCTGGGCGCGCCCCCCTGCCTCGTGGGCCCCTCGGAGCTCCACCGACGTGCTCCTTCCTCCTATATATACCTACGTACCCCCATTAGACCAAAGACGGAGCCAAAAACCTAATTCCACCGCCGCAACTTCCTGTATCCACGAGATCCCATCTTGGGGCCTGTTTCGGAGCTCCGCCGGAGAGGGCATCCATCACGGAGGGCTTCTACATCAACACCATAGCCCTTCCGATGAAGTGTGAGTAGTTTACTTCAGACCTTCGGGTCCATAGCTAGTAGCTAGATGGCTTCTTCTCTCTTTTTGGATCTCAATACAATGTTCTCCCCCTCTCTCGTGGAGATCTATTCGATGTAATCTTCTTTTTGCGGTGTGTTTGTTGAGACCGATGAATTGTGGGTTTATGATCCAACTTATCTATGAATAATATTTGAATCTTCTCTGAATTCTTTTATGTATGATTGAGTTATCTTTGCAAGTCTCTTCGAATTATCCGTTTGGTTTGGCCAACTAGATTGGTAGTTCTTGCAATGGGAGAAGTGCTTAGCTTTGGGTTCAATGTTGCGGTGTCCTTACTCAGTGACAGAAAGAGTTGCAAGGCACGTATTGTATTGTTGCCATCGAGGATAACAAGATGGGGTATTTATCATGTTGCATGAATTTATTCCTCTACATTATGTCATCTTGCTTAAGGCGTTACTCTGTTTTTAACTTAATACTCTAGATGCATGCTGGATAGCGGTCGATGAGTGGAGTAATAGTAGTAGATGCAGGCAGGAGTCGGTCTACTTGTCACGGACGTGATGCCTATATACATGATCATACCTAGATAACCTCATAACTATGCTCAATTCTATTAATTGCTCAACAGTAATTTGTTCACCCACCATAGAATATCTATGCTCTTGAGAGAAGCCACTAGTGAAACCTATGGCCCCCGGGTCTATTCTCATCATATCAATCTCCATTACTTTATTTTACTTGTTTTGCTTTTACTTTTCACTTTGCATCTTTATACCAAAAATATTATCTCTATCAGATCTCACTTTCGTAAGTGACCGTGAAGGGATTGACAACCCCTAAGCGTTGGTTGCGAGTTGCTACCGTTTTGTGCAGGTACGAGGGACTTGCGCGTGACCTCCTACTGGATTGATACCTTGGTTCTCAAAAACTGAGAGAAATACTTACGCTACTGTGCTGCATCACCCCCTCCTCTTCGGGGAAAACCAACGCTAGCTCGAGACGTAGCATGCACCAGGCGGAGTGGCACTGGCAGCACCGCGTGCCTCTGCCATACCCCGACGTGATCCTGCCGCACGACTGGCATCTGGATCCAGATAGGATCCCAGTGCCAGCGGCGCCGCGGACGGCTAGGGCGCACGCGGAGGAGGTGTGGCGCCGGCGGGCGCTGCTGACGCCGGGGCAGCGCCAAGACGCCGCCTACGCATCCGACTCGCCGAACTGGAAGAGGTGGTTCGCCTTCGAGCACGAGGAGACGAGGCGACGCAGCGTGCGCGAGGTCGACCGCAGCATGCCGCCGCCCCCGCTCCTTGTCCGCGAGGAGGACCAGGCGGCGGAGGACGCCTACCAGGCGACCCTTGCGGCGGTCTAGCGCAAGAGCGAGGAGGACGAGCGGCGCAGGGTGGAGGCGGTGGAGGAAGAGGAGGCTCGGTACGAGGCGGCCATGGCGCGGGCCCTTGCCCTCTCCGCGACCGGGGATTGCGTGGTGCCGCCGGTGGCCCCGCTGTCCCCTCCCTGACGCAGCGTCAAGGCCGAGCCGGAGCCCGAGCCCGAGCCCATCAAGCGCTACTCCTGGACGGGAGTGCTACGCGAGTGGGTGTCTGCGCCACCGGTTTGGATGGGGGCATCCCTGGCGCAAGAGCAGGCATACCTCGAGATGTGGCGTCAGCACCGGCTGGCTGAGGAGCGTCGTCGCGGTGAGTACGAGGAGATGCTCGAGCGCGACCTCGAGGAGGAGGCACGCGAGGCTGAGGAGGAGGCGCGCCAGGCCGCGGCTGCACAGGCGGCCGCACAGCCCCCCGCGCTGGAACAGCTGCCCGCGGCCTACATCGCCACTGCCTGGAACACGCCGTTCCCCTGGGCTGGCACTGTGCCAACGCTCATTGACCCCGAGGACGACGACGACGACGTCTAGGGCAGCGCACCACCTCGTAGTTTAGTTTTTTTTTAGTTTTATTTAATGCTAATGTGGACGCGTGGACTCTCGCCGGCCTTCCTGGCCGGCTTTCATGTTTAATTAAGTTGTTTTTATTTTAAATATGCATGCATAGTTAGTTTTTTGTCGGCGCCGTCAAAATGGGTCGGGCGAGCGTAGTGTTGGGCGCATACGCCAACCCAAACACGGAAGCGGACGTCCATGTCCGCCTGGCCGACCCGAACGGACAAAAAGCAACTGCAGAAGATTGGATTCGATGGGTAGATCTACGTACCTATCATGTCATATAAATAGGCTACAAAACTCCACGTATTTTTACAACCTTTTTTTTGCATCGAACTAGGGAGCTTTATTAATGAACTAGAAGTCGATTACAATCCGCCCGTAGGCTACTAATAAGGAAACTAGGGCTCACATCGAGCCAGCTCTCCGTTCCATCTTGGGCACCAGGTCGCTGGGCACATAGATGAGCCGGTTAATTGATAGTCCTTCCGACACGAATGACAGAGAAGGAAGCAAAACTGGTTATCAAATCACCTAGTTCTGAAGGAATGGGCGAGGCAATAGATCACGTATTGTCTCGCGAGTGCCATAGGTTGACTAACTCAAGGCAGTCGACCTGCATGACCACATGTGAGTATCCACGGAGGTTGGCGAAGATCACTCCCTCCCGGAATGCTTTGAGCTCGGCAATGAAGGGGTCTGTCACGCCGGGCAGTGACTTGCTCCATGCTGCTAGGAACGCTAGGTGCGAGCGAGCAACACCACCTGCTCCACCTTTCATAGCGTCGGAATTGATCGCACCATCTGTGTTGATTGTCACCCACCCCACGTCCGGTGGCCGCCAACACTGCATGGGAGAAAGCTTAGATTTACTTGCTGGCAATTCCAATATTGTCAACGATTCATGCACCCATTTGATCGCCTGAACAGGGTCATAACCATCCCTGTCATGTGTCCAGTGGTTCCGTGAGGTCCATATGGAGTGCATAATGGTAATAATCTTGCACCTTATGTCGCCAGAAAACATGTCATCGAGCAAGATATCTCTAGCCCAAGAAACTGGATGAAGTCTCGGAAGTGAAAATTCAAACCGATCCCTCGCTGCTATCCAGAAAGCTTTGGCGTGCACACAATATATGAGTGCGTGCATCAGATCCTCATTCATGGCTTTGCAGATGTCGCATAAGCCATGAGTTTTGATGTGTCGGTACTGAAGAGTGACAGAGTCCGGGAGAATACCTCTCAAGAGTGACAGAGTCCGGGAGAATACCTCTCAAGACATGCCATCAGAAGACTCGTACTTTGGGTACCACATGAAGTTTCCGAAGAGCATCCCACATATGTTACTTTGGGTACCACATGAAGTTTCCGAAGAGCATCCCACATATGTTTATCTGTCCTTGAAGTTTCTGTAATCGTCCCTTCCTCTAGAGTTCTAAGCTCGTTGTGAGTCACAAGAGAACGATACGCTGATTTAACAGAGTAGATGCCGGATTTTTCTAGGGCCCAAGCAATTGTATCTTCGCCTCCCGCATAATTCAAGGGGATGTTCAATATAGCCTCTGCATCTCGGTGAAGAAAATTCTGCCTTACAACTTCCACTTTCCAACCTCCTGTGTAGTTGTCGAACGTATTTTTACAACCTGGAGCACCATCATAACACATTAACAGACATACTACATCATTACCGAATTACGTCGGCTCTTATTTTTCCTACCAAACTACAAAATATTACAACACTCCTCAGCTCGAGCAGTCATTGTCAGGGAACCATAGCCCTATTAGAACCCCATAGCAACCACTGGGATCCTGACTAGGTGGCGCCGGTCGCCCTTCATCGTGATCTCGCCGAAACTGTAGGTGCCCGTCACCGACCTCGTCGTGAGGGTCACGGTGATCTCTCTAGATGACCCGGGGAGCACCGTCAGCGCGGGAGGCGAGACATCCAGCGCGATCTCCGGCGACATCCTGGTCATGATGGTGTAGGTCTCCGCCTCGTCGGCCACGTTCGTGACTGTCCGCTTCACGGTCTGTGTGCCTTTGAGCTGTGACACCGTGATCGAGGGGATGTTGAGGTCACAGGGCTGCTGCCCCTTTGGGCCGGAGCCGCAGCGTGAGCCGGTTATGTTTGATACTTCGCTTGGATCAACGTCAGGGATGGAACACAGAAATGTGATGTAATCTTGGTGAGCTGCCAACACAAGCATTGCAATGTTAGATTTGAATATGGCATCACTATGGTAATAATAACATGGAAGGGACATGCTTATTTAACAACAGACTTGCAACACAAATGCACAGTAGGGCAGAAGAGAAATTCACAATAGACTTGCATAAAGAAAATCAACTTACTTGCATCTAGAACTAGCCCAGGATCCAGGGCAGCTTTTGGGTTAACCGCGCCACTGCCATAATCAAATGGTGTGGCCCGTGCAAGCGTCATCATTTCTGACGTGGAGTATTGCTGCGCTCTGAGAGGATGGCTCCCTTTGTCGATCGTATTGGCAGTAGTCATCAAGGCGGACTTTATTGCTGACGGGCTCCACTTGGGATACTTCTGTTTTATTAGTGCTGCAATGCCAGTAATATGTGGTGCAGCCATGCTAGTTCCAGACATCATTGCAAATCCTTCCCCTATTTTTTTTGGCATGCAGAGAATTTGGGTCAGCTCAGAGCCTCAGACAGAATGGCTGTCTTTCAACTTTATTGATTACTACCATTACAAGGGACAAGATTATTTAAACTAGATCAGGTCCTAAAGCATTCAGCATGTGGGCATAAGAGGAATCAAAGCAGCATTTCTTATTTAAAATAGATTAACAAATTATAAGATCATCCTGAAACAAGCTTGTGTGCCATTACTGAGGGATAAACTCTGACAAACTTACCGGCGTAGTTTGCTTCATCTGTTCCATTAGGTGCCCATGCGGACCATATAAGATTGCCAGGAGCGAGTATATCAGGTTTAAGAACATCAGCATCTTGGAAGCTAAAATCTTTTACATCAGGCCCTCGGGAAGAGAACAACGCAACCTGGGGAGCTGAATTGAACAGTGTTGGTGCCAAACCATCTGCAATACCGACTGTTGCTTGGAACGCTGTTGCCCGTCCAGCCCAGTCTCTTGTTGTAGAGGAGTTGTAGTAGTCTATAAGATCCTACATGGCCAAATTGATGTCAATGTGCTATATCAGAAAAATCATTATAGAACTTACATGGTTTTTTTTAACTAATTCTACAACAGCAGCAATGCATACAATCCACATCACTGCTCTGGAAGTATTTGCAAGTTGGTTCCTTGAGATTTGAGACCAATTCTAATGCATGTGAACTTAAATTCTGGCTTCTAAGCAGCTTATTGACAGAAAACAAATAAACAGGCTGATTTACAGTACAGGTCACATCTACTTTTACAAATGGTGTTTGTCTATACATATCTGCACAATAGGCTCCATCGAAGCTAAATACCTTTGTTTTGCTGACATCTGTGATGAGAATCCCAGGAATATTGACAGGCACAGGATCAAACTTTGTCCCTGGATAACTATCTTCTACAGCAACAACAAAGCCAGCTGCACCTAGACTCTTGGCTGTTTGGGACACTTTCTTGATTGAAGCCGTCCCAGAAATATAATTAAAAGAATAGCCGCACAATAGAATTTTCCCCTGAACTTTCCTCTTATTTAAGAGTTCTGGCCTTTGACAATCTAGTGCACTGTACTTGGTTGAAGATGAACCCAGCAGAGCATCAGTAGCAGAAATCAGGCCAAACGATTTATTTCCATGTGTTGCAGCTGTAGTCAGATAAGATAATTGTCAACTAACCACAGGTAGAAATGTTAATTGCCAGAATACCAGCACCAGTCACAGTACTATAAAATGGACATTTGTTGACAGTTATTACAAGATTACACAGAAGGACTTCAACTCTACAATCAAGAGCCTACAAAGAGAACAAAACACATTTTCCAACCAAAGCATTTTCACAATCAGATGAAAAGATGCTGGATAAGTAGTATATTAGGATCTAATAAGAGTCTGGGTACATAGTACAATGGGAACTCGAGGTAGAGTCCATGTGTGGACACTAGCACTATAAATAAGTGTGGGGCTCGCCAAGGATACTTTTATGACAGCATGCATCAATCGATGCAGAGATCAGTGGGACTACATCTTTTTGGGGAAAAAAAGAGAGCCAAGAATACTGTTTACATGTTACAAATGCAGGATATTTCTTGTTATGCAGTATGCACCAAATATCCATATGAACTTACGTGATACTCCAAGTCCAGCAATACGCTTTCCATTTCCTAGTATCAAATGATTCTTGTATCTGCGGTCATCAACTCCAGCGGCAACAGTGGTAATCCATGGGCTGAATGACACCAGCGTTTTAGGAAATGGTCCTCCATTTCCTGCAGCTTGGGCAACAAACACGCCAGCTTTTACGGCAGAAAGAAGAGCTGCATCAAAAGGATTGAGAAAAGTAGTCCGTGTAGCTGTTGGTGGGCTATTTGGTCCAACAGAAAGGTTGAGAATGTCAACACCATCTTGAACAGCCTGCAGGTAGCCATCCACATACATTAGCTCCTATATGTTGGAGGCTTACAGTACTAACATGCATTACAGTTATCCAGCAGGTATTCTTTTCATTCATCGCACAATACAGTCTATGGATAATACAGTAGCAAGTTATTACATTCTAGAGATGAGTTTCTAAAGTTACCATTGCAAGTATTTCGTTGTATATCTTGCATGAAATGGAACTCTAAAATTCAAAGCCATACTAGTGAATGCAAACCAGAATTTGAACCCAGAGTTTTTCGATAACTGAAAGTTAATAGCTCCCACTTGATTTAGAAGTAAGCAGGCGGCTCTGTTTTGGGGTTTATACACCCCAAAGGCCAAATCTGTGTCACTTAGATGATCAATCCTACCAAGTACCAAATGATATAGTTAATAGTTTACCAACCATCCCTTTATTTTTCAGTCAACCTCTCAAGCAAATGAACAATGTTGTTGAACTGTTAGATAATGTAACATCATAAATCACATCTTTCAACCCCCAAGGCCATAACAGTCATAAAGTTGTCCCTGGTATCTACTCAATATCAAGTACGGTAAACTGTTGGTGGGAAGAATGATAAAAATCAAATGTATAGTTTGGTGAGAAGTTTGGCGAAATTAATAGTGTACCTGATCAATCGCTGCCACGACGTCAGATACATAACCACCAAAAAGCCTGTAAAGAACCTTGTACACAGCTATCCTGACAAAGTGACAAGCACAAACTCAAAAAGGTAAGTCATTGTGAGGAAGCAAGATCAAAATGGCTCTCTCAGTGAATCCAGCTATGATGATACTGAGTACTGACTACTGATGAGTGATGAGTGCTTATGTTCTTCTGCCAAACAGATATTGTTTCTTTCTTTTTTTTTGGAAGGAAACAGGCACTGTACTTGCCCTAACAGGATAATGCTAGTCATACAAAGATAGAACAAAGCAAAAGCCTATCTTTGAGGTAGGTAATTTAGCATTGCTGTTGGCTGTACAAGGTTTAACTTTGTTCAGAAATTCCAAGGAAATCAAAACTTACCTAGCTCGTGGAGCCATGCCACTTGCTTTGCCAAATTCGTAGCCATGCATTCGCACCGCAATTCCATTGTTTCCAGCAGCAATTGCAGCTATATGACTGTTGAGGGAGGGGTAAAAGGTAAACATATATCAGATAATCCGTGCCATTTTTCACATGACCAGAATGACTTTCTGTCAAAACCAACGTTGCAAACAATCACATTGATTAAATATGAAGATGGTGCTTGGAACGGAAAGGTTTACTTTACAGGCCAACCATCATCATTTGAAACAAGATGCTCACAGGTTTGGAAGTTATAAGCAGATTTTTTTTTCATGTGTGGCATTTTTAGTGCAACAAAGCACAACAAATTACTTAATAAGAGTGAAGTGTATCATCAGGAGCATTACCTTCCATGACCATCGCCGTCTAATGGAGATGCAAACTCAACATCAGGATTAAACGCTCCAGCAGCAATTGCAGCTTTTGCAAAATGTTGGGCCCCAACTATCTTCCCATTGCAGAAGCTTCTTTGTGTTACTGGATCTATCTCACATTTCCCCTTGTAACGAGGAACAGGTCCATAAGGATCAGTTCTGTGGGTAGAGAAGCTTGGATGTTCAGGATAAATTCCTGAATCCACAAAACCAATCACCACATCTTCGCCTGCTCTATCAAATCCACCTCCTGTTGGCCATACCGCTGTTGTCAATCCAAGAAACTGTGGAGTGTGTGTTGTCAATTTCTGTATCTTTGTATCTCTCTCCACGTACTTAACACCTGGGGCTTTCCTTAAGAAATCAGCCTAACACAGTGGAACATTACTGCATTTAGCCACGATAATAATGCAAACTAGAAAGGAAAACATATGAACTGCAGAAAATTTATGATGCCAAATACCTGCAGAGATGACATGTGAACTGCAAACCCATTAATAAGATGATGGTAGCTATAAAGCTTCTCGTAAGTTCCCGCTACAAAAAGCGAGTCCAGAAGCTTCTCATGGTGCCTTCGGAGGTGAAGAGAGTATGATGTGACAGCCTCACTGCAAATCAGGAAAATTTGGAGTGAGCACAGACTATTATCTTTGCATCATAGTATTAATGCTTCAATTAGAGAGGGTAGTTCCAAGTGTAACTGAAGTACTCAAGTTGAAAATTGCAATTCATCAATAACATGTCCTATTTACAACAGTGTGAAATCTCCCAAAATAGACTTGAAAAATCATGAATGCCAGGCAACACAAAGCAAATGTTAAGAGACATGGCCAAGAATATCTAGCAGAGTACAGTACCTGGTAACATCCATCTCTTGATCCAAATCCGCCGCGGTAGCTGGAAATCCTTCCACTCCACCTGCGTAGCTCACAACCGGGTCGCCTTCCATGGTAACAATGTACACATCATGCGTCCCAAGTACCACTTGTGGCACAAGTGCAAGAAGCAAACAGGCAAGGCCGAGCCCCTTCATCTTCACCTATGTCAGAACAGCAACACTGCAGAACCTTTCAAGAAGAGAGACCATCAGAGACAAGCACTTAACATGAGAATCAGCTATAACATGAGAATCATAATTCATAATAGTGGCAGCTATTGGGCATTAGGTGGTAAGCATGACGGCAAATGTGCAACTACTATATGCCTGTACTGCACTGATGCCACAGTAAATCACACACCGCCCCAGCCACAACAGGAATGGTCCCCATGGTGCCCACCATTGTTCTGTGATGCCGGAGTTTCCGATCTCATAGGTCTCCCATGAGTATGCATTCATGGGACCTCTTAAATTAGGCTGCCCGGTGATATTAATGGCCCTTCAGAGCGAGCGGCTACATGGCATGCACAGTGTATGCATTTCGTATCACTCCATTCCCCTCAGTGGAGAACAGGTGGGCACTCACTCAGTTGAAACTTAACAGTATACTGCTCCACTGAGAATGGTACATCAGTAAAGATCTCTGGATTACGGATTGAATAAAAAATTATGGAGTGCAGTGCGAACACTGAAGAGTGAATCACAGCCGAAAAGCAGTGAGAGGTTAATCTGAAGCTACACGGCCAGTCATTTGATCCAAGGCGCAGCCGTGGGAACTGAAAAAAAAATCCTGTTTTTCAAACAAAAACGCGTGAAGGAAACTGTTAAATCTTATGCTACAGTTTATACTGTTCCCGATAATGCGGCCATCTTATTATGATACAGTTATACTGGCCGGTTCTAAGCTGTGCTGCTAACACCCTATTAAAACCCAATATGCAGAAGTAAATCGAAAGCAGAAATAAGTTAGAAAATATCTCGCTTCGCAGGGGGGGACAAATAATGCGAGTCGGGAAACAAGCAAATCACCTGGGAGCCCAAGCATTCCCCGGCGCAGCTCGGCCGCCACCCGGCGTCGGTCGCACAGCCCGCGCCGGCCGCCTCGGGGAATGGCGGCGCGCCCAGGCCGGAGGAGGATGAGGAGGAGGTGGGGGAGCTCCGGCAGCGGCAGCGGCGGAGCACGGGGGTGGCTAGGGTTTGCGGCGCGGTGGGAGAAGGGGGGCAGTGGGGAGCGGGAGCGGGAGTGGGGGAGCAGTGGAGGAGGCAGAGCAAAGCGTGGTCTAATGGCGACGCCTTTGTCTTTGTCTTTTAATGGAGTCCGGAGGGAGGCCTCGAATATAGCAGTTTTTTTTTCTCCTCCTCTTTCGCTTTCGCCACCTCTGCTGTGCCCGTTTCACGTGGGCCGTGCCTCCCGGGCCCGCACGTCGGCGAGCCGATTCGGGCCGCTCGCTGCGGCGTGGGCAGCTGGCGCTCTCCCCGTGCCCCGCCGACGGACTGACCCGGCGAGGCGTGAATGCGGGCGTGGGTCCCCGGCGGTGGCGCGCGGGGCACACCCGTGTGGCTCTCTGCGGCGCGGGTCCCGGGAACCAGTGCGCGAGGCCGGGCCTCGTACGCCGGGTCCAGCGACCTCGTGCCGGCCAGCGGCGTCGGTGTCGGGCGGAGGGAAACGTAGGGAGAGCTAGGAGGCTAGGAGGGCGGCGGCGCGCGGCTCCGTGGAACTGCCGCAGTAGACCACAGATCCTGGCTGGGCCGAGACGCCGGGAGGCTACGTACGGGGGAGCAGAAGGAGACGTTGGCGATGTCAGGGCCATTGTCGCGCGGTTTTTCGAATCCGTCGGCCACGGGAAGGAACAAGGGACCGGACGAGGACGTGCCGTGCGCGCCAGCGTGTCGGCCGACCCGCCGCAGCTCGCGATCCGGCGCAAGGCAGAAGCAGCCAAAGTGGTTGGAGCATCCAAGAGGACCAACACAGTGACCAGAATACGTATAGGATTTCCTACCACTAGATGACCCGTTGCGCCAATGGCGTAAAGGCCGAATATAAGCCATGTATTATAAGAGTGTGCATTAACATATTGTTGTTCGAAAAGTATAGCTCATGATACTATATGCAGCAAGCAAGCGATAGTCATACACATAGGATTGTCATGGTTTGTTTTATGTAAGATCGAAAATGATGCACTAAGTCATGTAGGAAAGGATTCTTGTGATATGTTTAGATTGGATAGACAATCATGCAGAGGCCTTTGGACGTGTAGTTGAAGACGAAAGCATATATTTATTTTATCATGGTTGTTTCAAAAGCATACCGAACAACAGTCTAAGCAGCAAATAATCGATAGCTAAATGCACAGGATGGTCATAGTGGATTACATAAGATCCAAAATGATGATAAACACAGAAGTCTTGATAGGCTTTATACTAATATTAAGTTATATAACAAGGGGCTTTTGCAGTTGGCTTATATTGAGTAGATGATCAGAAGCGGTCTCTTGGAAGTGCATTTGAAGGCGAAAGCATATGCTTGCCCTTTGTTCATGTGTGCGTGATGGAAGAAGTTGCTCCAGCCTTTAGTGATGGTGGCCCTTTTTGTCAACACCCTTGATAAAGCGGGTTGTGAGTTGTGACAGCGGTAGTTCCATTTCCAGTAGGGATTGGCAGTTCACCACGGTCAACATCCATGTGTGGGAAAAGGGAACCCGTAAAAAAGGGAACGCTAAAGTACTGAAAATAACAGTAAAGGTTAGTTACTATATCATTTTATACCATGCTATTGTATGAAATTGGACAGAGCAATTGCAAAGGATTACCATTCTTTTGCCACCTGTTGCAAATGTTTCTGTCATGTGGCACACATAGTAGCGATCAGGTGTGGTGGTGCTGCGGATGATCTTTCACACTCTACGAACATTATGGTTGTAGCACAATGTGGCGACTAAACTCATCTAAGTAGTGGATGCAAGGCTCACGTATGTTAAATTGTATAAAGCTATATCTTTTAGCAGTTGCCGTGAGAGTTGTTGGAATGAGAGGAGTAATGTAGCCCTTAACACGGAGAATGTACTTTCCTGCTTTTAGATGGATTTTTTGCCTTTCAAACCTGCATGAACTCTAGATGAACCGCTAGCTGCATTCCACTCCACTCCATTCCACCCCCACCCTCTCTACTTCCCCTCCGCCCCCAAACTCCTTTCGAGCGATCTCCGGCATGGCGGTCAGCGGATCCGAGTCCTACGCATCTTGATCCGTTGACTGGAAACTCGTCCCACGCAGTCTCTAGGAGAAGATGGTTGTCCGCATTGTGCTCCGTCGATCTCGGGAGGAGTCTGCCCAACATCGCTCGGACTCCATCTAGCGGGAACCCATTGCGTCCACCCAAATGACGCACGGATCCGGTGCGACATGCGTCGCCACTGCCTCGCTGGAGGCGGTGTGATCTGTCTGGTGTCCGAACGCTGTGGCGGATGCTCAACCGCTACATTAGTGCACCGAGGCGGAGGTGCACATCCGCTTCATGTCAGACGCAAATATGGCGTTGCGTTCCCACCATGCGAGGCAGTGGGCATGGGAGGCGACGATAGCCCTCGCGCCAGACATCAGCGTGACGGAGTCGCACTCTTCGACGCTGCAGCAGGTGATCGGTGACCCGTGACGCCACAATCGCGTCGTGATGGACGTGTCGACCTTCGACCACGGCGGATCCATCATCGAGCTCATTTCCACCGGCGACATGCAGGCTCCAGGCTCTGACAAGAGTAGGTCATGGGATACATCAGCACCTCGAGTCCCATGAGCTGATGCGTGTCTCATGTCCTACTCTACCTCATCGGTGACCGCACTTCCACTCCAAGGGGCACAACCAGCCGTTGGACATGAACACCGAACAATAATGACGGTCACCGGCGAAATTTTAGAATAGTTTCATGTTACATGTAATTGTATAAATTTAATGATTTGCAAATGGGATATCCGATTGTGGAAACAACTTTTAATGATCCGCGGACCTTTAGATAAGGATTTTGATACGTGTGGTTGCAGATGCTCTTATATTAAGATAAGTGGGAATAAATTTGATGAAACAATACAGATTATACCAGTTACATGAAGTACAAATTAGCACCAAAGATAAAAATACAACCGTGACATTGTGAGAAAGAACCACACACTCTGGAGTCTGGACACCTAGACACACGGGTTGACACCTATACACACGGGTTGCACATATAACGCCAGAGATAACCACGTGGTGGACTATTAGCCTTGATTCCATCGATCAGTTCATCCTCTTCCTCTCCCCACTGTACTGGAGAAAACACCTGGTGAAGGCGATTCACGCTGGGCTCCATCTTCGCGGTGGATCACACTGCAGCTTCACGGGGGAGCGGATCACGCTGCAGCTCGAAGGCACTGCGGCTCCAACTGCATCTCGGCGGCCCGACAGCTCGAAGGCGCAGCACCGCAGCTGCTCCATCTGCATCTGGGCAGCCTGGCAGCTCCCGCTACAGCTCGGAGCTGCGGAATCTGCAGATGGCGCCGCTGTCACTCGTATCGGCGAGCCAAATCCTCACGATTGCTGTTGTCGCTCCCTGCCGAAGGTGGCGTCTGTTCTGGCAGCCTGGCACTCCCTGAAGCTGGTGACTTTCCATGGCAAGGGAGGCTCCAGCAAGCCCACGGCAGGCGCCGTTGCCGCCCAGGTAAAAACTAACCTCCTTCGGTGTTTTATGAATATGTAGAATTTTTGTGATTCAATTCCACTGTAGCACGAGGGGCATCATGATCTACTATTTTGCTGAGATTAGTGGCACGGCAAAGTACATCTTCATTTTCTGAAAAATAGAACAAGATGCAGGGACTGATCACTCGTAGAAGTAAACTCCAAAAGGAGAAGCTTATAACTTCACTAAATAACTATACCAGGAGCAACATTACTGTCTGCATCCTCATGGTCTCGTCATTTACAACAGGCCAAGTTGGAAAATGGCCTGTCAGGCCATTGACGTTCCTGACGTGGTGCATCGGCCCACATCGGTGAACCATCGCCGGAGTTGAACTTGTTGATGGACAGTGACGGAATGCATCCACTGAACAAAGTAAGCACTTTCCTGTTTGTTTATCTAATCTCTCATTCTTACCTTAGACATACAAATGAAAAAAAGAGGTACGGGAGACTAAACAAAGAGAAACCAAGATACCGAATGAATACAGAGTGATATGAAAACAGAAAACGAAATGTGAATAGAGACCAAAGACTCGGAAAACAGAGAGTAAGAACGAACACCGAGGACCTAGCACTACTATGTTAATAGGAAAGTCGTGTTGATACTTAGATGAGTGATTCAATGTTGAGTACTAATTAGCACTAATTAGTGGCTGGGGCTGCTCCAATCATTGAGTTGGGTATATTGTATATAATACATAGTTGAGTGATGGCCTTTAGATGTTTCAGATGCTAAAGAGTATTTTCTAATTAACATATACATTATGCTATGCATCCTGACATATGCCCTGTTCATCATTTAGTGTATCTAAGAAAATTCATTGTTGGTGTATCTAAAAAACACTACATACCAAGAGATAAAAGGGCCAAATTGCGCCAATTAAGATTGCAATATTTGTTATCTTCTTTTATGAAACAAATGAGTTACGTGATGACCAAGAATTAAACCAAAGTTTGTCATCCTTGTTCTATGCAAACGCAAGGGAGGTGTGGCTATTCTCTAACATGCAACAAACTCACATACATTCTCATATATACAGTCTTTGATTCACTCGCACGTTTTTCATAATATTTAGAAGCACGAGATAATAGTTTTTTTTTGAAACAAGCACGAGATAATAGTAGTAAAGGACTAAAAGAGAAAATAATACCAGAGGTAATGAGCATTGAGCAACACCAAAAAACCTTGTGAAAAAAGGCTTATTGTATTTTTGGCATCTTCCAGATGCTACAGATAGATACCACAGCCTGACAAAAATCAATAAATCTACCGCAATAGTTAATCTATTGTACTGTATCAATTTCTTGTGCTAACCAAAATTCATTGTTGGTGTATCTAAGAAATACTATATACCAAGTGATGAAAGGGCCAAACTGTGCCAATTAAGATTGCAATATTTCTTATCTTTTTTTTAAGAAACAAATGAGTTCTTTGAATGCAAAGAACAGATAAGTGCTAACCAAGAATTAAACCAGAGTATGTTCTGATGTAGATTTCTTACCAACATCTCTAGCATAAAGGAAATCAAGGTCAATAACAGCCTCTAAAATCTCAGTACATAAAAATTAAGATGCTTCTTAAGTGTTTTTCTGTTTCCATAGTAAATCATCGAGCTTATTATAGCAGCATGAACAGTCAATACACTTCGTTAGTACGCAGACTGAAATACATACTAACATACCACATATTCTTGCCATCTCTTACACTTGATGATCACATATTGTACTTCTGATTGCACAGTCCTCTCTTTCTCGAAGAAAATACATCACTATGAATCAGTGGGTTCCACATAGTCCGTGCAACGTCATGGAATTCAAAGCTGGTGCATAAATTTGTCCTGTAAATCCACCATCCATATGGTAAAGTAGACATGCTTGTGTACTGGCCTTTACATGAACATTCTCCAGGCTGAACATTGACACATCTTCAGAAAAACTCGCTGAAAGAAAATATAAAATATATAGAAAGCTCTAAATATGCCAATGTTCAGTGGAAATATATGTTGACCCAACCATGATCTCTACTGGCAAATGCTACTTTATCTAAAATATACATACTTCAGTACTTAGAAAGTGCAAACAATATGTACATTGAGGAATCTACCTTGGCCTTCAGTTTTTTTCTCGAGAAAACGCAAATGGCTTTTGCATTTCATTGCATTGAAAAGAGAGGGAATTTACATCCTCCTAGGAGGCAGGTTTACACAGCCAGCTTTGACAAACTTTTACACATTGCTAATGTAACTTGTCAAGGGAAAAAAACAGGCCACCATTTTTCATTGCTGGGAAACATCTAATGCTAAATATAACCAAACTTAGCTAATTATTTCTGTACACTAAATCCAAATAAAACTAATGAACATTCTCTCTCTTGGCTCACTATAAGTGAAAGTGTAGCGCGGTTTTGTGAGGCTAGGACTGAATATCAACAAAAGAAAGAGCAAGAAAGAACAAATAACATCTACCTCTTGGCTGAACTTGTTCTAGCTAATTAGTAGGCTTAACGAACTCAGTATGTCTCCAAGCAAAATGACCAATGAGCATATGATGTAGTTCTACTATTTAGTTTCAGGCATAAGCAGTTTCTGCTACCTATCAACTTCATATAAGCATTTTATCTTAGAATTTTGCACGGTCTCAAAGAATATGCAGCAGTAATTAATATTCACAGCCATTCTTACCTCAAAAATGGTATCTACTGGATCCAAAGAAGCTTAGATGATCCTCATAGCGTAGCTTCAGTTGCTTTCAGTAGCATGAAAACTCCGAAAGCATAATCTATTCTCAATCCTGTATAAGACTCTCGTTTAAAGCCTCCTGGTGCATCCGATTTTGATTCCTTGCGGTCAAACTAGAAATGTCACTCTGCACCAAAGTTATTCTTCCACTAAGCAACCTGAGCGAATAAACACTCCTGACCAAGACCAAGGCCTCGACCAGAGACACGGTCATCTTTTGAATATGTCTTCAACTTAAGTGCCTTTGTGGGAGAAAATATGTAGAGTCTCTTGTCGTCAGACTTACTATCCCGAAATGAGGACACCTAGAGACATAAGAACAAATTAGGACCACTATATTCATGACGGGGAAACCTTTTGATGAAATTTCATCTAAACCACCAAATTTTATCTGAATAACATAGGATTTTAAACAAACTGTTAGTGCACAACAAGATGATGGCGGCATGGAAGGAAATTCATAATTAGAGGTCTACCTTTGAGTGGTACCATAGATGTACTGAAAAGAGTTGTGGCATAGATTTTGTTGTTCGCATATACCCTGCAACGATACTCGGCCTCTGGAATTCCTAGACTTGTCAGCATCAGATGCAGTTTTATTTATCCTACAAGGAATTCTGCCTTTTGTTGGGATATTCTGCAACTTTCAGTAATATAAGACAACAGTTTCAGTTGAGGGTTCAAATAACTAATGATTGTAGATACAGTAAGTAGGGTAAAGGGACTATACTCACGAAAATATGGATGTCTCTTATACATACGAACACACCTGGTTTATACACAATTGGCTACTATGCCTATATAGGATCACAGGTACACAATCTATCTACTTTGGATGAGACAAACTTACTCTTTATTTACCAACTAAACAAAATAGCTAGAGTACCAAGGTATATCGTGTAAACTATCTACTCCAGTAATTTTCATATGGAATGTGCTATTTGTTAACCAAGCTGATTATACTATCTTTACCTGGGAAAGGAGAGCAATTGTAAAATGGGTTGGTTACAGAAGGAGAGCTAACCTGAGTAATCGTTTGGAGTTGGCTGTTAGTTGATGATGCAGGACCTGGCAAGCCTTGTTCATATAGTCCTCCGGTAGCCATGGTCTTCTTCTGTAACCACAACATAGAATGGTGGTCAAAGTCACCTCTAATTACCAGTGTTAATCTTCTACTAAACTCCATATGGGCACCGAACGTTGAAGATGACAAACTTATAACAACATATACTCTGAAATTACAGAAGCAGAGCTGGCTAGTGAAGTAAATCATTCTCAGATGCTATAACAACTATGATTATAAGACAAACTATCAACCATTGCACTATATCTCAAGAATTTATAGTGTAATCACCAAACAAAGTGGTAACCAAGGCAATATCAATCTGACAAATTCAACAACTGCCGACCAATGATGTTTTAGTCCTTTTGGTTTACTAACTCAGAGGAACCGTAACAAAATTGCTTTTTGGTCAATAGCATCAAGTGATTCTTTGAACTCAGAATTAAGAAAGAATGCCAGAACGCAAAAATCAGAACACCATGCAACATCACAAAAGAACTCTTAACATCGTCGCCGTTTCTTTTGAACTAAAAGTTAATAGAATTCATCACACTGTAAGCAACTAATTTTGAAAAATACATGTTGTACAAACATAAGCAATTCAATAGGATGGTGAGGTCCTTGACAGTAATGCTAGCCTAAAGACCATGCTCTCCCGAGTCGAGATTCATTTAAAAAAAGAAAAGAGATCGAAGCAGAGCACATTGCACAAGATTCCAGAGTTGCACAAAGAGAGAGGGAGGGGAAGAAGGATTGGCTGAAGCCCACCTTGACATGTTGAAATCAGCCAAACTCGCCGGCCAGTTGCAGCTGCCTCGGGTGCCTCGCTGGGACACATGACGGGCACATGCGCCGCAAGCGGCCCTACCCCTCAAGCGCCTCATCGTGCACCCGGCAGCGGAGGCCGTGCCCGCCACCACGGATGTAGAGCCGGTCCAGTGCAGCAAAGATGTTGGCCTGCTTTGCTCTGAACTCTTCTTACACCCAGAAATAAGTTTAATTAGCATACAAGTGCGAGCTGAAAGAAGGCTTCAAGAAATAATTTAAACCAGAAAATGAATAATATTAAGCTAAGCTTTGAGGGTAGGACGTGAATTCCGAATTAGATGACCGTGAGGTTGCCAAACTCGCTACTGCTTGAACATCAACTATAATTATTAAGATCAAAATCAGCATCTTTTGCAACTAATGCAGAGTGTGAATTTCTCTGCACACAAAAAGGCTTTGTAGATTCAGTATAGTCGACACAATCATAATGTATTAACTGCTATCCTTAAGATCCCATGACTAAAAGCTATGGAAACCAAATTGTAAAAATATGAGCATTAGTACTTCTTAGGTAGCAGAAGAAATCGGTGGCACTTCAACAAGAGCCAAACGGAGGGGAGGACACGGGCACAAAAATTCAGAGGATGGAGGTGAGGACGCAGGAACAAACCTCAAGGGTGGTCGGACGGCGGCGTGAGGGCTGGACAGATCCGGACGTCTCTGCGGCCCATGCTCCTCCTGCTGTGACGGCGATGGCGCCATGGACCCGCTGCAGCTCGAGCTTCTCCCTTCAATCAGCAGAAAGTTAGCACATATTAGAAAGGTAATGCCCCAAACAGATACCACATAATAAAGGACCAAGAAAATATGCAATTGATTACAACTTTCATCAGACAGAAATATTAGAAAGATCCATCTCACACAAGGATCATCACACAAAAATATTAGAAATATTAGTTATTGTTAGAGAGAAAGGGGCAGAGGCCATGTGCCGCGGCAAGGTGACACAAGGAGGGGTAGGACACATAATTAGCCCAGATATCTGTGGCCCTAGAAGATACTGTAACATATTGTAATGGAATATAAGATAACATTGCCAAGAAAGCGTTTAAATACTAAAATCAACATACTTACTTTGAAATGCATAGATATTGTTCACAGCCATATTCTTATACCCACAAAGTAGCATGAACTTCAGTATCATTAGCACTGCCAAATCTGCAAACAGGAGAACTAATCTTGTAAGAAACTTTTCTTTACACTGCCTGTGATATCTTGTTGTATGCCATTCCAACTGTGAACCTGTCCTGTTACTGATGCAAAGTAGCTGCCATTTATGTGATTTACATTCCCATATGCAGTTAACTCATGCCTGCGGATATTACATTTTGTCCGGACCAATTGCTTAACCCTTCTACAAAATGAGGATTTTTGATAATAGTCTCAATTCCGCTTGGTGATTCTCCTTCAAATGAAAGATTAACAGGCCAAAAGCATTGCAAGAAAAGAACAGGATTGCATACTGCACATCTAAGAAAATGAATATATATGCATAACTGAGAACAAGTTCGAATGCATATTCATGCTGAAATTTGCAAAAAGTAACAGACGAAGACTTAGTAAAATCGATGGTCTGCACCAAAAACATTATAATGTAAAGACTATCAGAAGTCCTCAATGGCTCACACATAAAATGCAGTAAGTTTTCTCGGAATTTTGTTCCTAAAATTACATGATGGCGAACACTACAGGCCAGCAAGAGAATTGATGAATTGCTTGGTATACAACATCTAGTCAAGTGTCTAGAATATTCTATCGACGAATAGACCAAACAAAAGGTTTGCCTGATTGTAGAATTTCATTGACAAATTCCAAAACTGTAATTTGAGACAAGATCACTGGCCAAGTCAAAGCGCTTAACCAGAATTTCATTAACAAATTCCAAAAACACAAAAAGTCAGCATAGTGACGTTGCAACAAAATCCTGCTAGATAGAAATAAAGGTGGAACCACCATAAGAACAAATTAGCTCATGAACACATCATAAAAACATGACAGGGCAAATACTGCCCAAACAAAGTACAGAGAAAAAAGAAGAAGCAAAGAGAGAGGAGCACCTCGACCAAATTCTGGAGGAAGACGTCTTCCACTCCTAGAGCTTCTGGAGCCGACGCCCTCATCCATGAGACGAGACGAAGAGGAGAGACGAGTTGCTCCTGCTGCTGCCGCCATATCTCTCTGCCCAGCACCCCTGCCTAGAGCGCCGCCTTCCTCTCCTCCCCCAAGCACTCTCCTGCCGACGACGGGTCGAGGCCGCCGGGCACCGACGGAGCACGGGGCGAGGCTGCTGCTCCCCTCCTGCCGAGGCCGGATCGAGGCCGACGGGCGTCGGCAGAGCACGGGCCGGCCGAGTCCGAGGCGACGGCGGCGGCAGGAGAGGAGGCGGACGAGGCCGAGGCGGCGGCGGCAGGAGAGGAGGCGGCTGCGGGGGCGCGGGCTAGATCTGGCTGCCTCTTCTCTTTTCTCTCGCTGTCGCTTCCCCTTTTCTTTTCTATCGTGCCCGCTCGCCGAGGCCGCCCGCTCGCTCGCTAGCCGCGCACTCACGAGACCGACAGATGGGCCCGCCGCGGCTGAAGCGGAGGCGTCGCCGCTGGGTGCAAACGAGGACGGTAAAAAAACGCCCTGCCAACCCACGACACTGGCAACCCACGATCGATCGCCAATGCTTTCATCCCGACAAACGCACGCACACGCCCTGTCGCTGCTAGGCTGGCCCATGCGCAAGGATGGCCCATGCGTTAGTCGCTCTAGCCCGATTACGCAACGTACACAAAAACGAGCGCCCAGATGTTTACCACGGCGATGAAAAGTACGATGTCAATGAACAGCAATGCAAATCGAGCGTACAGGATGAATTTCAGACGGCGATGGCGCTGGTTTAGCGGGTACCATAAGAGGCTTTATATGTTAGATGCCGCTGTTCCAGCAGTTAACCAATCAGAACAGAAAATAGGTTGTTAATTTATTGTTATTATACAAGTAGAGTACATCCCTAGATCTGCTTTGGTTCGTATGATCTCAACAAGGTGGGGACAGTAGAAATAAGAGAGAGAGTTTGGTGTCCCCGCCATGTTGAACCCTATACATTACTCACTCTGTCCCATAATATAAGAACGTTTTTAACACTACTAATATAAAAACGTTTTTATACTATGGGACAGAGAGAGTATTTGCGAACAATGCTTTGGATTGTGTTATAAACTTTCAACGTTGTCATAACGGCATCTATAGCCGGACTTCGCAAATCTTTGCCCATATACGTTTGTGGACGCGTCCGCAGTCAGTGATCGAGCACCCCTCAGTTCTCTGTGTCCGCGGCCGTCACTCTAAAATTCAGTGCCTCAAATTCATGCGACATGATCAACGTTTCACATAGAACAAGAACATAGATGTAAGATAGGGTGTTTGGGAATATGCATCGCATTGTATTGATCCATGAGAAAATTATATATATACACAAGTAGACTTGACCCTCCAAGGCTCTATCTCTATATAAAAGGAAGAGATCAATCTGAGGACGTGGCTAATCTGCACCCGAGCTCATATGCTCCCGCATGAACAGTAAAATTGAAAAAAAAATCAAAAAAATTCAAAAAATTCCAATTTTTTTTGAGAGAAACATTGACAAAAGTTCTAAGTGCCTGCAAAACTTCGTCATGAAATCACATTCCTAGAAGGCGTGGCAAAAAAACAAAAATAGTACTCTGAAAAAGCTACTTTCAAATGCATTTTGAAGCACTGAATTTGTTTTTTTTGCCATGACTTACAGGAATGTGATTTCATGACGAATTTTTGCAGGCACTTAGAACTTTTGTCAATGTTTCTCTCAAAAAAATTGGAATTTTTTGAATTTTTTTCGATTTTACTGTTCATGCGGGAGCATATGAGCTCGGGTGCAGAATGGACTTTTCGTCAATCTAAGGCTAAGTATGGAAGTAAAGATCCTACGTGATCGCATCCCCCCCCACCCCCACGAACGCAGTCGAAGGGTTGCCAGAATGGATGCAAGACTATTGCGAAAAGCTCCTAATGAAGTAGTTGGAAGCCCCTTGGTCATGATGTCAGCCAGCTGATGATCGGTTGGAGCATGAAAAACATGGAACTATCTGAAGGCCGCCTTCTCACAGACAAAATGAATATCCAACTCAATGTGTTTGGACCTTGGTGCGGCAGTGATGAATGTGGTTAGCCGAGCGGTAGATAGCGGAGATATTGTCACAGAATACCATCGCAGGCTTCTCAATGACGCAATGAAGTTCATCAACAAGTTGACAAGCCAACAACATTCATCAACTGTGTTTGTACTTTGGTGCGGCAGTGATGAACGGGGTTAGCCGAGAGGTAGATAGTGGAGATATTGTCACAAAATACCATTGTAGGCTTCTCAATGACGCAATGAAGTTCATCAACGAGTTGACAAGCCAACAACATTCATCAACTGTGTTTGTACTTTGGTGCGGCAGTGATGAACGGGGTTAGCCGAGAGGTAGATAGTGGAGATATTGTCACAAAATACCATTGTAGGCTTCTCAATGACACAATGAAGTTCATCAAGAAGTTGACAAGCCAACAACATTCATCAACTATATTGGCCATGACTCGATAATCTGCCTCGACGATGGATCGAGAGACAATGGGTTGTCGTTTGGATGACTATGACACGAGGGAATCACCAAGATACACACAAGACCCCAAGGTGGAATGGCGAGTATCCCAACAACTAGCCCAATCAGCATCATAGTAAATGGCAATGTCAACGGAGGAGCTGCCAGTAAGCCAAAGATCGTGAGAAATGGTGCCACGAATATAGCAAAGGAGGTGTTTGACCATCCCCCAATGAGCACACAACGGATGCAGGATATATCTTCCTCTTCCAGGTGTGTTTTGGCTTATCCTGTGTAGCCTCTCGGTCCATATAACCGAGATCAGTTTGCGTGTTCAAATTTGGTTGCAGGGGGGCATATACCCCTCTAAAACCGTATCTGCATCCTCTTCCGTAACACAGACGAGGGTACTAAATCCTCACAAAGGCATTCTAGTGCCCCAACCCCTAGAGCATTAATGTTAGAATCATTCATGGGTGTGGGAGTCCTGGATTAGGGGGTCTCCGGACAGGCGGACTATCTTCATTGGCCGGACTGTTAGACTATGAAGATACAAGATTAAAGACTTCGTCTCGTGTCCGGATGGGACTCTACTTGGCGTGGAAGGCAAGCTAGGCAACACGTATATGGATATCTCCTCCTTTGTAACCGACCTTGTGTAACCTAACCCTCTCCGGTGTCTATATAAACCGAAGGGTTTTAGTCCGTAGGACAACAATCACAACATACAATCAAACCATAGGCTAGCTTCTAGGGTTTAGCCTTTATGATCTCGTGGTAGATCTACTCTTGTAACACCCATATCATCAATATTAATCAAGCAGGACGTAGGGTTTACCTCGATCAAGAGGGCCCGAACCTGGGTAAAACTTCGTGTCCCTTGCCTCTTGTTACCATCCGGCCTAGACGCATAGTTCGGGACCCCCTACTCGAGATCCGCCGGTTTTGACACCGACATTGGTGCTTTCATTGAGAGTTCCTCTGTGTCGTCGCCGTTAGGCTTGATGGCTCCTACTATCATCGATAGCGATGCGGTCCAGGGTGAGACTTTTCTCCCCGGACAGAACTTCGTATTCGGCGGCTTTGCACTGCGGGCTAATTCACTTGGCCATCTGGAGCAGATTGAAAGCTACGCCCCTGACCATCAGGTCAGATTTGGAAGTTTGAATTACACGGCCAACATCCGTGAGGACTTGATCTTCGACGGATTCGAGCCACAGCTGGGCGCGCCGCACTGTCGCGATGGGTATGACCTAGCTCTGCCACCGGACGGTACCCCAGAGGTCACGCCTGCATCAGCTCCGACCCTTAGCTCGGAGCCAACTGCGCCAATCGAGGACGGGTGCTAAACACCGCCTCAGGGGCTACAGTCTCGATGATGATTGAGCCAAACACCAGCATAATCCTCTGCGCAGCACGTGACTCCAAGGTGCCGGACTCTTTTCCGGACTCCGAACCATCCGCGCCCCTGCCGATCGAATCCGATTGGGCGTCGATTATGGAACTCACCGCCGCGAGTATCTTTCAGCACTCGCCCTTCGGCGACATTCTGAATTCACTAAGGTCTCTCTCTTTGTCAGGAGATCCCTGGCCGTATTATGGCCAACAGGATTGGGATGCGGACGACGAAGAAATTCGACGCCCACCCACCACCCACTTAATAGCCACTGTCGATGACTCAACCGACATGCTCGACTTCGACTCCGCAGACATCGACGGTATGGACAACGATGCGGGAGGAGAAGAGGAACCACCGCCCACAGGACGCTGGACGTCTACTTCATCATATGACGTATACATGGTGGACACACCAAAAGAAGACGACGACGAGGAACGGAAGGACGCACCGAAGGCTTGTTCCCTCGAGAAGCAGTCAAAGCGGCGGCACAAGCGCCGCCCCAAATTCCGCCTCGCCAGAAATAATGATCACGCAGACCCAGCATTGGAGCAGGGCGAACCACTGCCGGACCACGGCAATATGGAGAATCAAACCGAACAAACCAATTTTGTCAAAGATAATAGTCCGGATAATACAACGCCGGACAGGCACCCGGAGCAGCAGAATGCCCGTCAAAGGCTTGTTGCCACCGCGAGGAGTCTGCAAAAGCAGAAGCAAAGGCTCAAGGCTGCACAGGACACACTCCAAATCAGATGGAGTAAAGTACTCAACACAGCAGCGAAGTACGGCGACAATCGCCCCACCAAGAGCTACCCAAAGCGGAAGTTGCTACCTGAATTCAATGAGGAGGCCTCAGACCCCTCACAACCAAAAATCAAAACAGCCACATGGCCGGATAGACGACCTCACGGCCAACATAGAGCGGCAAACAATGCCACTCACAAGACAATACGTGATTCACACGAGGGCTTGCACCAAAAGGACAGCGCAACTAGATCCATCTATGGACCACGCAAGCGTGCCCCAGCATATGATATAACACAACAAACATCCGAACAACGCGGTACACCCAGATACAGGGGTGCCGCACACCCCCTATGTTTCACCGATGAGGTGCTGGATCATGAATTTCCAGAGGGATTCAAACCTGTAAACATAGAGGCATACGACGGAACAACAGACCCTGGGGTCTGGATCGAGGACTATATCCTCCACATCCATATGGCTCGAGGAGATGATCTCCACACCATCAAGTACTTACCACTCAAACTCAAAGGGCCAGCTCGTCACTGGCTTAAAGGCCTCCCCGAAAACTTCATTGGAAGCTGGGCAGAGCTCGAAGACGCTTTTCAGGCAAACTTTCAAGGGACTTATGTCCGACCTCCGGACGCGGATGATTTGAGTCATATAACTCAACAGCCCGGAGAGTCAGCCCGAAAGCTTTGGAGCAGCTTTCTTACTAAAAAGAACCAAATTGTCGACTGTCCAGACGCCGAAGCCTTGGCAGCTTTTAAGCATAGCGTCCGTGACGAATGGTTTGCCCGACACCTCGGCCAAGAAAAACCGAGAACAATGGCAGCATTAATAAGCCTCATGACCCGCTTTTGCGCGGGTGAGGACAGCTGGCTAGCCCGATGCAGCACCAGCGACCCCAGTACATCTGAAGTTAGAGATGAAAATGGGAAATCATGGCGCAACAACAATAACAAACGCCGGAATAAAGGAGACAACACGAAGAGCACGGCAGTAAACGCCGGATTCAAAAGCTCTCGGCTAGGTCAGCAAAAGCCGCCCTCTAAAGGCGCCAGAGACGAACTGTCCAGCCTAAACAAAATTCTGGACCAAATATGTCAGGTCCATAGCACCCCTGGCAAACCAGCCAATCATACCCACAGAGAATGTTGGGTCTTCAAGCAGTCCGGCAAGCTCAACGCCGTACACAAGGGGGAGGATACACCAAGCGAAGATGAGGATGAGCCTCTCAAGGAAGACACTAGGGAACAAAAGAAATTTCCACCAGAAGTCAAAATAGTAAACGTGTTACACGTGATCAATGGAAGAAACAAAACGACACTCCCAGAAAAATACGCCCGAAGGCCTATCACCGCGGAGTCCTGCCACTGGTCGTCTCAACCGATCACTTTCAACCATCGTGATTACTCAGCAAGTATCCGGCGTGCAGGATGGGCTGCCATGGTATTAGACCCAATAATTGACGGATACCACTTCACACGAGTCCTGATGGACGGTGTCAGCAGTCTAAACCTGATATACCAGGATACAATCCGCGAAATGGGGATAGAACCAACAAAAATTTGCCATAGCAATATTACCTTTAAAGGAGTAACGCCAGGCCCAGGGGCTCATTGCACGGGCTCCCTACTACTAAAAGTTATATTCGGCTTCCCCGATAACTTCCGTAGCGAACATTTAACCTTCCACATCGCTCCGTTCCAAAGTGGCTATCAAGCACTACTCGGACGCAAAGCTTTCGCTCGCTTTAATGCAATACCACACTACGCTTCCCTCACACTCAAGATGCCCGGTCCACGTGGCATCATTACAATGAACGGAAGTATTAAGCGATCTTTGCGCGCCGAAGAGCGTGCGGCTGCCCTGGCAGCCGCACACTAAAAACGGCCTCACCAACTAAAGCATTTAGCAGGTCGCCACGACCTCGGACACGGTTAGACGAGTCCCGCGCAGCTATATGCAATTTATACCGGATCAATGATCACACCCCTATTACAAATACAAGGGGCTCAACGTGCGCAGACAAGTGGCAATTCTTACTCACCTTGAATTATACATGGTTTCTTTAAAAACTATCTTTTTGCACGACAGCTTTTTCACCTAAGCTCCTCTCTTTTACAGATAATCATCGTGCTACACCCGTTCAGGATACGGCACAACGGAGACACAGGCGCAGACATGCAGCAGGGACCCGCTCCAAGGATTCTTTTTAGATTAAGACCCTGCGTAAACCTTTTTTACTGTCTCTTGTTGATACATATCCATCGAATTCTCAGCACAGTTGAGAAGGATGCTGATGTCTTGGCATGTGGCCATGTCAGAATAATGCACGTACTTGGACACAAGGGGCTTCTTACAAGCGGCACTATTTTGGCCCGGTTTATACCATAAAGACCGAATACCTTAGGGAGTGTTCGGCGTCGCGAGTTTGGCCTTATATGCATCAGCTCCGAATCATTGTCTTTGGTCAAATGTTGGGTTTACCCGGCTCCTGTGTTTTGGTGTCTTACGTTCCACTTTACCGGCTAAGGTGGCACCAGGAGAACTACTGCGATTATGCCCTGGTTCATCCGGACGAGCACCTCAGTAGAGAAAGCCAAAAACTGACTGTCATGATATAGCGTGAGACTGGTCAACCACTCGATGACCTATCGGAATGTTAGAATTCCTCCGCCTTAACGAAGGGCCATTTTCCGGCCAGGCATGTACGCACCCCGCGATCGGGAGAGTGCGGAGCCACCAGGGGCTATCTAGTAGCCCCACTGTCAAACTCCTATGGCTAAGTGAAAGTGTTAAAGCATTATAGTCCGGTTGCCTCGCTCGCTGCGCTATCACCTCCTTATTAGGACCAAGACGTTGGGTTAAGTGTGAACACGCGTTTTTTGCGAGCACCTCCGCATTATATGCGTGGGGGTTGAAGCCGATGGCTACAATCTTTCAGGTTATACACATGTATACATAAACGGCCGCACATGAGGCATCATACTACTTTCAGGCAAAAGTATAAACATAGCCTCATAAAAACTTCATAAAAGCATTGTGTTTACAATGAGAATACATATCACTCAAACATAATATTCTTCGAGCACTGGCCTCTATCAAACGAGCACCCTCGAGAACCTCCTCGAAATAATGCTCGGCTGCCACTCGGCCTATGGCCGAACCCTACGCCGCGACTACGGAAGCGTCCATCTCCGCCCAGTATGCTTTAACACGGGCAAGGGCCATCCGCGAGCCTTCTATGCACGCCGACCTCTTCATCGCATTAATGCGCGGCACCGCACCAAGAAACTGCTGCACTAAGCTGAAATAGCTATCCGGCTTTTGCTTCTCCGGCCACAGCTGATCCACAACAGCCCTCATGGCGAGTCCGGACAACCTATTCAGTTTGGCCCATTTGGCTAGCTAGTCAGTCAATGAAAGCGGACGCTCTGGAACGTTGAACTGCGACCAGAACAGCTTGTCCACTTCATGATCTGTCTGACCTTGGAAGTACTTGGCAGCATTGGCAACACTCGCCGCCAAATCCATATACGCATCTGCCGAACTCCACAGCCGATCCAGAGGGGCATACCGTGGATCTCCGAACTTCCTCCGTAACATGAAGGGTTTCCTAGCCGCAATATCCCCGGCTTCCCGCAGCTCCTCCTTCTTCGCTCTCATAGCAGAACGGGCGTCCTTCTCCGCCGTCGTGGCCTTCTCAAGGTCCGCTGCCTTTGCTCGGTTTTCCTTTTCAAGGACCCGGCAACGGTCGGCGGTGTATTTTAATTCCACGGCCATCTTGGCCATCTTCTCTTGGCTCTTGCAATGTGCGGCCTTCTCGGCCTTCAACTCTTCGGCCGCTTTCAATGCAGCGGCATTACTAATCCTCACTTGTTCCTTGGCTCGGGAAAGTTCTGCCCGCAAGGCTTCCACGGAGGCAGCTCCATCTGCAGTCACAACATATTAAAGATACTGGCATTATACTGCTCTTACTATGTGGCATTCACCAGATAATAGCACTTACCCTGTGCCTCGTCAAGCCTCTTGTTAACAAGCTCGAGGTCGGCGTCTGCCGCATTCAGTTGTCGTTTTAATTTGGCAAACTCACTAGTCCGACTAGCCACCGGAGCCTCCACCACCTGCACATAAGGGTAGTCTGGTTATTGCCTGAGAATATGATCCTCTGTTCGCCGCCGTTCTCGACGGCAACCAGAGTCTCAGGGGCTACTATCCACACAGGGCACACCTAACACGTGCAGTACTATCACATATTATCTTACGTACCTCAAAGCCTGTCAGTAGACTCATAAAGGCTTCATGTAATCCGCTTTCGGCGGACGAGATTCTCTCCATCACCGTACCCATCAGCACACGGTGTTCTTCTGAGATGGCCGCTCGCCCCACCAACTCCCTCAGAACGTCCGACCGCACACCAGACGGTGCCGGACTCTTTTGTCTGCTCTCCTCGGGAGCCGGACGCTGGGGACTTCGGGGGTCTATGGGATTATCTTCTGGCCTCACCGGATTCGGAGAGGCCCTCCATGACGACACTTCGGGGTCGCCCGCTTCTGGAGCGGAGGAGTCCGGGGGAGGCATTTTGCTCTCCATCATCTCTAGAAGAAGATCCCCCGAAGACGAGCTCATCTGGGAGGGGCTAAGGCCCGAACTACAAGATATATGTGGTGGTTATTTTCTCAGAAGAAAGATAGCATACCTTAAAGTATTTTGGGATCACTTACAACTCGTTGGAGGGCAGATCCCCCCGTGGACTGTGTGCGGCAGGAGCACCCCCCAAGGCGGGACCTTTTGTGGGAGATTTTTTGTCCCGTTTGGAGGCTTCGGCTTCCGGTTCCTCGAAAGCAGTCATTTTCCTCCCCCGGTTGCCCTCCTTCATGGAGACGCTCATTCCCTTAGTTGGAACGAGCAGCGACGGGGGCCCGCGTCCGCCCGTATTACCCCCCCCCCCCGGTATCTTCCTTCGAGGGCTCCGGGCAAGGTGCGACCTCGAGCATCTTTTCCAATACCAGATTTTCCAAACCCTCACGGAGGGGGGGCCAAACACCGAATCATCTTCGCCTTTGTTAGCCAGTCCTGGTCAAAAAGCGAACTCCCAGAAACAACTTCGAATAAAAGACAGTGTGTTCGGCCAGAGGATTTCTTACTTGTTCGGCGGCGCGGTTACTGCTTAGGCCCACGTCCTCGGTAATATCCGGTCACTCCACTTGAGATCCGAATAATGACTTGTACATCTCCTCGCGTGTCAGGCCGAGGAAACTTTGAATGGCACGCGGTCCCTCTGGGTTGAACTCCCACAAGCGAAGGGGCCGGCGTCTGCAAGGCTGGACTTGATGAACCAGCATAACTTGTATTACCACAGCCAAATTAAAATCTCCCTCGAAGAGATCTCGAATGCGGCTTTGCAGTATAGGCACGTCCTTGGCTGGACCCCAGCTCAGGCCTCTGCTAACCCATGACATCAATTGTGGTGGGGGCCCGAGCGGAAAGCGGGGGCAGCCGCCCACTTGGCACTTCGGGGAGCCGTGACATAAAACCACTCCCGTTGCCATAATTCGGACACCTCTGGAAAGGAACCTTCCAGCCATGGAGCTCTTGCCATCTTGCCTATTGATGCACCTTCACACGCTGCCTGTTGCCCCTCGATCATCTTCGGCTTTACTTCAAAGGTCTTGAGCCACAAGCCGAAGTGAGGGGTAACGCGGAGGAAGGCTTCACACACGACAATACACGTCGAGATGTGGAGAAAGGAGTCCAGAGCTAGATCGTGAAAATCTAGCCCGTAATAGAACATCAAACCCCTGACGAGAGGATCCAGAGTGAGGCCTAGACCTCAGAGGAAGTGGGAGATGAACACAACGTTCTCGTTGGGTTCGGGAGTAGGGACGACCTGCCCTCGAGCAGGCAGCCGATGCGAAACCTCGGCGGTCAGGTATCTGGCCTCCCTCAACTTCTTAATGTCCTCTTCCGTAATGGAGGAGGGCATCCATCGGCCTTGAAGGCTGGATCCGGACATGATTGAAGATCCGGAGCACCTAACCTGGGCTTTGGGTGTTAGAACTCGAGGCGGAGGAAGGGTTCGATTGAGCACGAGAGAGAAAAAGCAAAAACCTCGTCCCTTTATAAAGAGGGTGAATATCAAGCGTCCTCTCCGTAGCCGTTTAGGACTTGCCTATAATCTAGGAGTCCTAGACACGGTTGGGTTACCCATGACCGCATTAATGAGAATCCCGTAATTGGGGGAACACGGTCTCCGCTTCGGCAAGACGTGTCACGAAACCGCCTCGCGTTATGTGTGGAGCTGGTTAAAAGAAACGGTTCGAATAATCACCGGGCCGTGACGTAACGTCATGCTGCCAAAACAAGCCAGCAAATTAGATCTGCGAAAACTTTATTCTCTCTGCGGTGGAATGTGGAATTTATTTTGCAGGGTCGGACACTATCCTCGTATTCAACTTCTTCTGTCATGTATTCGGAGAAGGAACCCGCCTTGCAATGCCGAAGACAATACTGCGCACCGGACTCGTCGTCATTGAAGCCTGGTTCAGGGGCTACTGTGAGAGTCCTAGATTAGGGGGTCTCCGCATAGCCGGACTATCTCCATTGGCCGGACTGTTAGACTATGAATATACAAGATTGAAGACTTCGTCTCGTGTCCGGATGGGACTCTACTTGGCGTGGAAGGCAAGCTAGGCAATACGTATATGGATATCTCCTCCTTTGTAACCGACCTTGTGTAATCCTAACCCTCTCCGGTCTCTATATAAACCGAAGGGTTTTAGTCCGTAGGACAACAATCACAACATACAATCATACCATAGGCTAGCTTCTAGGGTTTAGCCTCTCTGATCTCGTGGTAGATCTACTCTTGTAACACCCATATCATCAATATTAATCAAGCAGGACGTAGGGTTTTACCTCCATCAAGAGGGCCCGAACCTGGGTAAAACTTTGTGTCCCTTGCCTCCTGTTACCACACGGCCTAGACGCACAGTTCGGGACCCCCTACCCGAGATCCGCCGGTTTTGACACCAACAATGGGCTTTACCGTTGCAATCTTACGAATCATCTCCATGACTCTATCAACCTCTAAGTCTAGCAAGCCATTAACTGATTTAGCTATTTCTTTACCGTTGGGCTTTTATTTACCATTGCTACCCAACAAAACACCCAATTTATTGGCATTATGAATGATCTCGTCATCGAAAAAATGCAAAATTGAGTAACTTGTATGAACTGTCATACCTGTAGTGGCCTTGATGTCACGAAGCTTGGTCGCCCTCATGGCGCGCCCCAACTGCAGGATGTCGGCATCTGGTTGAGCCTGAATCGGTGGCTCACCCGTCTGTCCTCGAACATCGGGTTCGGGATCCCTCCAAAGGCGATGATGTCGACAGTGGTAGGTCCAGCTGGGGTGTAGCCACCTGCCAGGTGCCCAACTATACCCACCACCACCGAACCAACAGGTGGCATCCTCATAGGTGACTGCAGGCTCTGCTTGCGCGGACTGTGTGACGAGCTCAGCCTCGAAGGAGACATCCCTGTCTGAATGAGCCACAATCTTCGCCGAGGCAACCCCCCCGGGTCATGGTAGGGGTCTGGGCCGGCGTCAGCAATGGGCTAGTGGGACATGAATATTTCTTTCATAGGATTTTACAAACATGGGAACATGACTCCATACTAAATCTTTCAAAGAAAAGAAAGCATTTGGTGTCACGCCATACTAAATCCCTTCAGAAGTAGAACGCACATACGTGTGTGCTACATTTTTTTGAGAAATTATGCGTGTGTGCTACATGACTCCATGTTGTTTGCTTGCGCAACAAGGAAGGACGATCATGAGTTTTCCTGAAAATTTTAGATACATCGTAGTTGTTGCCTAAACAAATAAAAAAAATCATGAGATTGGATTCAATGGAGATTTTTCTATGAAATTCATACATAGTATATCATAGGAAAAAATTATGTAATTTATAACCCTACAAGCCTAACAAGAACCATGTGAGAATTCCTAATGAATAAAACCCTCTAAAATCCTTTGTTTTACTTTGAACCAAAGAGTCTCTCCATTTAAAAAATGAAACCTTGTGAAACTAAAACATTACATGTGCTATTCTAGGTCAAAACGGCAAGATAGCATATTTTAGTAATTATGCCTCTCATTGAAATAACATTTATCATTGGTTTGAGCAAAGGTAAACATCATGCAAGCACGGTTGATAATACCAATTCATAACTTAGTTCATGCACTAAAATAAAATGCTAGGACCTACTCGGTTTGCGGGCTATAAAAATACAAGAATATAGAAAAAATAGGGTTAAGATGGCATTGCCATATGGAGTCCTACGGAAATAAATATATAATTTGTAATAAGTTTTTTGATTTTGCCACAAAAACACTAGAACTTGTGATACGTCCATTTTGCATCATGCTTTTATATCGATATTTATTGCATTATGGGCTGTTATTACACATTATGTCACGATATTTATGCCTATTCTCTCTTATTTTACAAGGTTTACATGAAGAGGGGGAATGCCGGCAGCTGGAATTCTGGGCTAAAAAAGGAGCAAATATTAGAGAGCTATTCTGCACATCTCCAAAAGTCCTGAAACTCCACGGGAATTATTTTCAGAATATATAAAAAATATTGGGCGAAAGAAGTACCCGAGGGGGGCCACCCACCGTCCACGAGGGTGGGGGCGCGCTCCCTGCCTCGTGGGCCCCCTAGTGGCCCTCCGATGCCCATCTTTGGCTATATGGAGTCTTTCGTCGAGAAAAAATCATAAGCAAGCTCACGGAACGAAACTCCGCCGCCACGAGGCGGAACCTTGGTGGAACCAATCTAGGGCTCCGGCGGAGCTGTTATGCAGGTGAAACTTCCCTCCGGGAGGGGGGAAATCATCACCATCGTCATCACCAACAATCCTCTCATCGGGAGGGGGTCAATCTCCATCAACATCTTCACCAGCACCATCTCATCTCAAACCCTAGTTCATCTCTTGTATCCAATCTTTGTATCCAAACCTTAGATTGGTACCTGTGGGTTGCTAGTAGTGTTGATTACTCCTTGTAGTTGATCCTAGTTGGTTTACTTGGTGGAAGATCATATGTTCAGATCCATTATGCATATTAATACCCCTCTGATTTTGAACATGAATATTATTTGTGAGTAGTTACATTTATTCCTGAGGACATGGGAGAAGTCTTTCTATAAGTAGTCATGTGAATTTGGTATTCGTTCGATATTTTGATGAGATGTATGTTGTCATCCCTCTAGTGGTGTCATGTGAACGTCGATTACATGACACTTCACCATTGTTTGGGCCTAGAGGAAGGCATTGGGAAGTAATAAGTAGATGATGGGTTGCTAGAGTGACAGAAGTTTAAACCCTATTTTATGAGTTGCTTCGTAAGGGGCTGATTTGGATCCATATGTTTCATGCTATGGTTAGGTTTACCTTAATACTTCTATTGTAGTTGCGGATGCTTCCAATAGGGGTTAATCATAAGTGGGATGCTTGTCCAAGTAAGGACAATACCCAAGCACCGGTCCACCCACATACCAAATTATCAAATTACCGAACGTGAATCATATGAACGTGATGAAAACTAGCTTGATGATAATTCCCATGTGTCCTCGGGAGCGCTTTACTTTATATAAGAGTTTGTCCAGGCTTGTCCTTTGCTACAAAAAGGATTGGGCCATATTTCTGCACCTTATTTACTTTCATTACTTGTTATTCGTTACAAATTACCTTATCACAAAACTATCTGTTAACGATAATTTCAGTGCTGGCAGAGAATACCTTACTGAAAACTGCTTATCATTTCCTTCTGCTCCTCGTTGGGTTCGACACTCTTACTTATCGAAAAGGCTACGATAGATCCCCTAAACTTGTGGGTCATCAAGACTCTTTTCTGGCGCCGTTACCGGGGAGTGAAGCGCCTTTGGTAGGTGGAATTTGGTAAGGAAAATTTTATATAGTGTGCTGAAATTTACCGTTAGTTGTTACTATGGAACATAATCCTTTGAGGGGCTTGTTCGGGGTATCTTCACCCCGACTAGTAGAGCAAAGAGTTGCTCCTCAACCTACTGAACCTACTGAAAATGTTTACTTCGAAATTCCTTCGGGTATGATAGAGAAACTGCTAGCTAATCCTTTCACAGGTGATGGAACATTACATCCCGATTTGCACCTAATCTATGTGGATGAAGTTTGTGAATTATTTAAGCTTGCAGGCATGCCCGGGGATGTTATCAAGAAGAAGGTCTTCCCTTTATCTTTGAAGGGAGATGCATTGACATGGTTGAGGCTATGTGATGATATGGGATCATGGAACTACAACCGATTGAAATTGGAATTTCATCAGAAGTTTTATCCTATGCATCTTGTTCATTGTGATCGTAATTATATATATAATTTTTGGCCTCATGAAGGAGAAAGCATCACTCAAGCTTGGGGGAGGCTTAAGTCAATGTTATATTCATGGCCCAACCATGATCTCTCAAAAGAAATGATTATTCAAAAAATTTATGTTCGGCTTTCTCTCAGTAATCACTCCATGCTCGATACTTCTTGGACTGGATCTTTTATGATGAAGACTATTGAATTCAAATGGGATTTATTGGAAAGAATTAAACGCAGATCTGAAGATTGGGACCTCGACGAAGGTAAGGAGTCAGGTATAATACCTAAGTTTGATTGTGTTAAATCTTTTATGGATACCGATGCTTTCCTGAATTTAGCACTAAATATGGACTTGACCCTGAGATAGTAACTTCTTTCCGTGAATCCTTTGCTACTCATGTTGATCTCCCTAAGGAGAAGTGGTTTAAATATAATCCTCCCATTGAAGTAAAAGTAGTTGCACCTATTCAAGTTGAAGAAAAGACTATCACTTATAATGATCCTGTTGTTCCTATTGCTTATATTGAGAAACCACCTTTCCTTGTTAAAATAAAGGATCATGCTAAAGCTTCAACTGTGGTTAACAAAAGTAATATTAAAACACCCAAACCCCTTGAGCAAATTAAAGTTGAACCTAGTGTTGCTATGGTTAAATATCTCTTGGCCGATAATATTGATGGGCATGTTATTTACATCTGCAATGAATCTGCTAGAATTGCTAGACCTGATACTAAAAATAAACATAGACATGTTTTAGGCATGCCTATTATTTCTGTTAAAATAGGAGATCATTGCTATCATGGCTTCTGTGATATGGGTGCTAGTGCAAGTGCAATATCTCATTCCTTATACCAAGAAATTATGCATGATATTGCACCTGCTGAGATAGAAGAGATCGATGTTACAATTAAGCTTGCCAATAGATATACTATTTCACCAGTTGGGATTGTTAGAGATGTTGAAGTCTTGTGTGGGAAAGTTAAATACCCCGCTGATTTTCTTGTTCTTGGTTCCCCACAAGATGATTTTTGTCCCATTATATTTGGTAGACCCTTCTCGAATACTGTTAATGCTAGGATAGACTGCAATAAGGATATTGTTTCTGTTGGTTTAGGGGATATGTCTCATGAGTTTAATTTTGCTAAATTTCGTAGACAACCCCATGATAAAGAATTGCCTATTAAAGATGAAATTATTGGTCTTTGCTTCTATTGTCGTGCCTCCTACCGATCCTTTAGAACAATATTAGCTAGACCATGAAAACGATATGTTTATGAATGAAAGAAGGGAAATAGATGAAGTATTCTTTAAATAGGGACCTATTTTGAAACACAACTTGCCTGTTGAAATCCTAGGGGATCCTCCTCCACCTAAGGGTGATCCCGTGTTTGAGCTTAAACCTTTACCTGATACTCTTAAATATGCTTATCTTGATGAGAAAGAGATATATCCTGTTATTATTAGTGCTAACCTTTCAGAGCATGAAGAAAAGAAATTATTGAAAACTCTGAAGAAGCATCGTGCTGCTATTGGATATACTCTCGATGATATTAAGGGCATTAGTCCCACTTTATGCCAGCACAAAATAAAATTGGAGAAAGATGCTAAATCGGTCGTTGATCACCAACGACGGTTAAATTCTAAGATGAAATAAGTGGTAAGAAAAGAAATACTAAAGCTTTTGGAGGCAGGTATAATTTATCCCGTTGCTGATAGTCAGTGGGTGAGTCCTGTCCATTGTGTCCCTAAGAAGGGAGGTATTACTGTTGTTCCTAATGATAAAGATGAATTGATCCCACAAAGAATTGTTACACATTATAGAATGGTAATTGATTTCCGCAAATTAAATAAAGCTACTAAAAAGGATCATTACCCTTTACCTTTTATTGATCAAATGCTAGAAAGATTATCCAAACATACACATTTTTGCTTTTTAGATGGTTATTCTGGTTTCTCTCGAATACCTGTGTCAAAAGAGGATCAAGAAAAGACAACTTTTACTTGCCCTTTCGATACTTTGCTTATAGATGTATGCCTTTTGGTTTATGTAATGCACTTGCTACCTTTCAAAGATGTATGACTGCTATATTATCTGACTTTTGTGAAAAGATCGTTGAGGTTTTCATGGATGATTTCTCTGTTTATGTGACTTCTTTTGATGATTGCTTAAGCAACCTCGATCGAGTTTTGCAAAGATGTGAAGAAACTAATCTTGTCTTGAATTGGGAGAAGTGCCACTCTATGGTTAATGAAGATATTGTCTTGGGGCATAAAATTTCTGAAAAAGGTATTGAAGTTGATAAAGCTAAAGTTGATGCTATTGAAAAGATGTCGTGTCCCAAGGACATTAAAGGTATAAGAAGTTTTCTTGGTCATGTCGGTTTTATAGGAGGTTGATGACCCACAAGTATAGGGGATCGCGACAACTTTCGAGGGTAGAGTATTCAACCCAAATTTATTGATTCGACACAAGGGGAGCCAAAGAATATTCTCAAGTATTAGTAGCTGAGTTGTCAATTCAACCACACCTGGAAACTTAGTATCTGCAGCAAAGTAATATGATAGTGATGGTAACGGTAACAAAAGAGTAACGAAAGCAAAGTAATGTTTTTGGTATTTTGTAGTGATTGTAACAATAGCAATGGGAAAGTAAATATGCGTAAACCAGTATATGGAAAGCTCGTAGGCATCAGATCAATGATGGATAATTATGCCGGATGTGGTTCATCATGTAACAATCATAACATACGGTGACACAGAACTAGCTCCAATTTGTCAATGTAATGTAGGCATGTATTACGAATATAGTCATACATGCTTATGGAAAAGAACTTGCATGACATCTTTTGTCCTACCCTCCCGTGGCAGTGGGGTCCTAATGGAAACTAAGGGATATTAAGGCCTCCTTCTAATAGAGAACCGGAACAAAGCATTAGCACATAGTGAATACATGAACTCCTCAAACTACGGTCATCACCGGTAAGTATCCCGATTATTGTCACTTCGGGGTTAACAGATCATAACACATAATAGGTGACTATAGACTTGCAAGATAGGATCAAGAACTCTCATATATTGATGAAAACATAATAGGTTCAGATCTGAAATCATGGCACTCGGGCCCTAGTGACAAGCATTAAGCATAGCAAAGTCATAGCAACATTAATCTCAGAACATAGTGGATACTAGGGATCAAACCCTAACAAAACTAACTTGATTACATGATAAATCTCATCCAACCTATCACCGTCCAGCAAGCCTACGATGGAATTACTCACGCACGGCGGTGAGCATCATGAAAATGGTGATGGAGGATGGTTGATGATGACGACGGCGATGAATCACCCTCTCCGGAGCCCCGAACGGACTCCAGATCAGCCCTCCCGAGAGGTTTTAGGGCTTGGCGGCGGCTCCGTATCGTAAAACGCGATGATTTCTTATCTTCTTTTTTTCTCCCCGAAAGCAGTTATATAGAGTTGGAGTTGGAGTCGGGGAGGTCTCCAGGGGGCCCACGAGGTAGGGGGGCGCGCCCTAGGGGGGGACGCCCCCCACCCTCGTGGCAAGGGTGTGGTCCCCCTGGTCTTCATCTTTGGCGAGGATTTTTTATTATTTATTGTAAGATATTCCATGGAGTTTCAGGTCATTCTGAGAACTTTTGTTTTCTGCACATAAAACAACATCATGGCAATTCTGCTGAAAACAGCGTCAGTCCGGGTTAGTTCCATTCAAATCATACAAGTTAGAGTCCAAAACAAGGGCAAAAGTGTTTGGAAAAGTAGATATGACGGAGACGTATCAACTCCCCCAAGCTTAAACCCTTGCTTGTCCTCAAGCAATTTAGTTGACAAACTGAAAGAAATAAAGAAAAACTTTTACAAATTCTGTTTGCTCTTGTTGTTATAAACATGTCAAGCTAGCATTCAAGTTTTTAGCAAAGATTATAGCTAACCATATTTGCAATAATTCTCAGGTCTCATGATTACCCATATCAATAGCATAATCAACTAGCTAGCCATAATAATAAATCTCGGATGACAACACTTTCTCAAAACAATCATAATATGATATAACAAGATGGTATCTCACTAGCCCTTTCTGAGACCGCAAAACATAAATGCAGAGCACCTTTAAGGACCAAGGACTGACTAGACATTGTAATTCATGGTAAAAGAGATCCAATCATAGTCATACCCAATGTAAACTAACAATAATGAATGCAAATGACAGCTGCGCTCTCCAGCTAGTGCTTTTAATAAGAGGGTGATGACTCAACATAAAAGTAAATATATAGGCCCTTCGCAGAGGGAAGCAAGGATTTGTAGAGGTGCCAGAGCTGGGTTTTGAAATAGAGGTGAATAATATTTTGAGCGGTATACTTTCATTGTCAACATAACAACCAAGAGATGGCGATATCTTCCATGCTACACACATTATAGGCGGTTCCCAAACAGAATGGTAAACTTTATACTCCCCCTCCACCAACAAACATCAATCCATGGCTTGCTCGAAACAACGAGTGCCTCCAACATATATCAGGTCCCAGGGGGAGTTTTGTTTGCAATTATTTTGATTTAGTTTGCATAAAGCATGTGATTGAGCATCCCGGTGACCAGCCATTTTCTCGTGAGTGAGGAGCGGAGTCCACTCCTCTTGAGAATAACCCGCCTAGCATGGATGATATAGGCAGCCCTAGTTGATACATGAGCTATTCGAGCATACAAAATAGGATGATTATTTGAAGGTTTAGAGTTTGGCACATACAAATTTACTTGGAACGGCAAGTAGATACCGCATATAGGAAGGTATAGTGGACTCATGTGGAATAACTTTGGGGTTTAAGGAGTTTGGATGCACAAGCAGTATTCCCGCTTAGTACACGTGAAGGCTAGCAAAAGACTGGGAAGCGACCAACTAGAGAGCGACAACAGCCATGTACATGCATTAAAATTAATAAACATTGGATGCAAGCATGAGTAGGATATAATCCACCATGCACATAAATATCGTGAAGGCTATGTTGATTTGTTTCAACTACATGCGTGAACATGTGCCAAGTCAAGTCACTTAAATCATTCAGAGGAGGATACCACCCTATCATACCACATCATAACCATTTTAATAGCATGTTGGCACGCAAGATAAACCATTATAACTCATAGCTAATGAAGCATGACACAAGCAACTATGATCTCTAATTGTCATTGCAAACATGTTTATTCATAACAAGCCGAATCAAGAGCGATGAACTCATCATATTTACAAAAACAAAAGAGGTCGAGTTCATACCAGCTTTTTTCATCTCAGTCAGTCCATCATATATCATCATAATTGCCTTTCACTTGCACGACCGAACGATGTGAATAATAATAAGAGTGCACGTGCATTGGACTAAGCTGGAATCTGCGAGCATTCAATAAACAGGAGAAGACAAAGCAATATGGGCTCTTGGTTAAATCAACAATAAAGCATATAAGAGCCACTTCAACAATTTAATCATGGTCTTCTCCTACTGACCCCCAAAGAAAAGAAAAGAAATAAAACTATTTACACGGGAAAGCTCCCAACAAGTAAAAGAAGAACAAGAAATCTTTTTGGGTTTTCTTTTTAATTACTACTACAAGCATGGAAAGTAAATTAATTAAAAGCTACAACTAACTTTTTTGGTTTTTTCTTAAGGTTTATTGAACACACAAGAAGAAAGCATAAAAGGAAATAAACTAGCATGGATGATACAATGAAAAAGTATGAGCACCGACATTTAGCAATGAGTGTGTGTGAACATAAATGTAATGTCGGTGAGAAATACGTACTCCCCCAAGCTTAGGATTTTGGCCTAAGTTGGTCTATGGCCATGGCTGGCCTGGCTGATATCCATAATAATAGTTGGGGTCATACTGCGATGCAGTGGCTATCGCCTCCTGAGCTGCAGTGTGGCGACGAGCGGCCTCCGCTCTCCTCTCGTACTCATCTGCCTCCTCTCTGGTAATAGTATATCATCCTCTTGCGTGATAATCAAAGAAAGAAGCAGCAGGGAGAGTAATACGGATAGCACGGCGTCTGTCAAAGATTAGTCGATACTGGAGAGGCGATCCGTTCCTCTCGACAAAATGGTGAGAAACCATAGAATCAAAATCTAAATAATTAGGAGGCAACTCCATGTCTCCTTCACGAAAACGTCTATCTCAAGAAATTTAGCTAAGCGGGTTGCATAAATTCCTCCAAAGAAATCTCCATTATATCTATTATGATGCAACCTACGAGCTACAATGGCTCCCATATGATAAGATTGGTCTCCTGACACAGCACTCCTGAGAATGCTAAGGTCAGGGACACACATGTGAAATGCTTCATCCTTAGCATTTATGCACCTACCTATGAAGAGAGCAAAATAATGTATAGCAGGAAAGTGAATGCTCCCTATGGTAGCTTGCGTTATATCTCTAGATTCCCCTACAGTTATACTAGCAAGAAAGTTTCTAAATTCAGATTTAGGGGGATCCCTAACACTACCCATTGTGGAAGTTTGCAAGCAAAAGTGAAATCCTCTAAGTCCATGGTATAAGATTTGTCATAAAGATCAAACATGACTGAAGGAGAATTACGTGAAGATGAATACTCAAACCTCTTCACAAAAGAGCTTGTGAGATCATGATACTGGGGGCATTTGTCTGCCTCAAAGTCCTCAAGACCGGCATTACACAAATATGCGTTAAATTCTTCTTTAATTCCCGCTCGATCCATAAAATTTTCAGAAGGGCACTCACAAGGACGCACTGGAGCATCTCTTGGTGGCTGTTCGTCAGCATCACGCATTGCAAGCCTGGGTCCTTGCTTCCTTAAAGAACCGCCTTGGAACATTTTCCTAAGCATATTTCTTCGTCTGAATTTTTTTGAATTTTTTTAGTAACTTCAAAATAAAAGTAAACCAAACTCAATAATATTGATAGCAACTACTCCTACAAGTGCCTAGGGCCTATATCATGCATCAAAACTACTTTTGACCATATAAATTTGACATGCAAGCTCAAGAACAGGGTCACATAAGCAGCAAAAATTTGCAATGAATAAAGCACTAGAACAAAAACTAATTGGACCAATGGAGGAGTCACATACCAAGGAACAATCTCCCCAAGCAGTTTTGTGAGAGGTGCTTTGAGCAAGGAGATCGAAAATGGCAGCAAAGAGGGCTGGAACTCGTGCTTGAGTTGGTTTTTCGTGTTTGTGGGAGGAAGAAGAAGAGGATGGGTGCAAGAATAAGTGGAGAGGGCCACCATGGGCCCACGAGGCAGGGGGCACGCCCTAGGGGGGTGGCGCGCCCTCCATCCTCGTGGCAAGGTGGTTGGCCCCCCTGGTGTGTTCTTTGTTCCATAAATCCTCAAATATTCTATAAAAAATCATATTTAATTTTCAGGGCATTTGGAGAACTTTTATTTTTGAGGTATTTTTATATTGAACGGATAATCAGATAACAGACAGAAAATTATTTATATTTACTTTATTTCAACTAAATAACAGAAAGTATAGAGAGGGTACAGAAGGTTGTGCTTCTAGTTTCATCCATCTCATGCTCATCAAAAGGAATCCACTAACAAGGTTGATCAAGTCTTGTTAACAAACTCATTCCGATTAACATGAAACCGGAGAAATTTCGAATAACACTAAGTTACCTCAACGGGGATATGCACATCCCCAATAATAAGTATATCATATTTCTTCTTGACAGTAGGAAGAGGAAATTCAAAACCTCCAAATATAATCGATGGGATTTTTTCGATAGAATTGATACTATGAACTTGAGGTTGTTTCCTCGGAAAGTGTACCGTATGCTCATTACTAGTAACATGAAAAGTGACATTGCCTTTGTTGCAATCAATAACATCCCCTGCAGTATTAAGAAAAGGTCTCCCAAGAATAATAGACATACTATCATCCTCTGGAATATCAAGAATAACAAAGTCCGTTAAAATAGTAACGTTTGCAACTACAACAGGCACATCCTCACAAATACCGACAGGTATAGCAGTTGATTTATCAGCCATTTGCAAAGATATTTCAGTAGGTGTCAACTTATTTAAGTCAAGTCTATGATATAAAGAGAGGGGCATAACACTAACACCGGCTCTAAGATCACATAAAGCAGTTTTAACATAGTTTCTTTTAATGGAGCATGGTATAGTAGGTACTCCTGGATCTCCAAGTTTCTTTGGTATTCCACCCTTAAAAGTATAATTAGCAAGCATGGTGGAAATTTCAGCTTCTGGTATCTTTCTTTTATTTGTAACAATATCTTTCATGTACTTAGCATAAGGATTCATTTTGATCATATCAGTCAATCGCATACGCAAAAAGATAGGTCTAATCATTTCAGCAAAGCGCTCAAAATCCTCATCATCCTTTTTCTTGGATGGTTTGGGAGGAAAAGGCATGGGTTTCTGAACCCAAGGCTCTATGTCTTTACATGTTTCCTAGCAACAAAGTTTTTCTTATCATAACGTTGATTCTTTGATTGTGGGTTATCAAGATCAACAACATGTTCAATTTCTACATCATTATCATTACTTGGTTGAGCATTATTATGAACATCATCATTAACATTTTCATTAGGTTCATGTTCATTGCCAGATCGTGTTTCAACATCAGACATAGATATATCATTTGGATTATCAGGTGGTTCAGCAATAGGTTCACTAGAAGTTTGCACAGTTCTATCATTTTTATATTTCTTCTTTTTAGGAGAACTAGGTGCATCAATATTATTTCTCTGAGAATCTTGTTCAATTCTCTTAGGGTGGCCTTCAGGATACAAAGGTTCCTGAGTCATTCTACCAGTTCTAGTAGCCACTTTAACAACATAATCATTTTTCTTACTATTCATCTCATTGAGCAATTCTTTTTGAGCTTTAAGTACTTGTTCTACTTGAGTGGTAACCATAGAAGCATGTTTGCTAACAAGTTTAAGTTCACCTCTAATATTAGCCATATAATCACCCAAGTATTTAATCATATCATCATCTTGTTTTAATTGTCTACCAAAATAAGCATTGAAGTCTTCTTGCTTAAACATAAAATTATCAAGCTCATCCAAGCATTGACTAGCAATTTTAGCAGGAGGGATTTCAGCTTTATCATATCTATAGAGAGAATTTACCTTTACTACCTATGTCGGGTTATCGGGGTCTGGAGGTTCTTCAAGAAATAAAGGATCAAGATCATATGTTTCTTCGACAGGCGGTAAATTAAGACCATGTATTTCTTTAATAGGCGGTAAATTCTTAACATCTTCAGCTTTAATACCTTTTTCTTTCATAGATTTCTTTGCCTCTTCCATATCTTCGGGACTGAGAAATAGAACACCTCTCTTCTTCGGAGTTGGTTTAAGAATAGGATCATTAATTGGAGCAGGAGCTGGCTCAGGAGGTGCCAAATTATTTTCATTTGTCAACATATTATTCAATAAGATTTCAGCTTCATCCGGTGTTCTTTCCCTGAAAAGAGAACCAGCACAACTATCCAGGTAATCTCTGGAAGCATCGGTTAGTCCATTATAAAAGATATCAAGTATTTCATTTTCTTAAGAGGATGATCAGGCAAAGCATTAAGTAACTTGAGAAGCCTCCCCCAAGCTTGTGGGAGACTCTCTTCTTTAATTTGCACAAAGTTGTATATTTCCTTTAAAGCAGCTTGTTTCTTATGAGTAGGGAAATATTTAGCAGAGAAGTAGTAAATCATATCCTGGGGACTACGCACACAACCAGGATCAAGAGAATTAAACCATATATTAGCATCACCCTTTAATAAGAACGAAAATATTTTAAGGATATAAAAGTAGCGAGACTCTCATCATTAGTGAACAGGGTAGCTATATCATTTAATTTAGTAAGATGTGCCACAACAGTTTCAGATTCATAGCCATGAAAAGGATCAGATTCAACCAAAGTAATTATATCAGGATCAAGAGAGAATTCATAATCCTTATTAGTAACACAGATAGGTGAAGTAGCAAAAGCAGGGCCAGGTCTCATCCTAGCATTTAGATATTGCTTCTTCCATTTAGCTAATAACCTTTTGAGTTCATATCTATCTTTGCAAGCTAAAATAGCTAAAGAAGCTTCTTGATCAAATAAATAACCCTCAGGAATAACAAGTGATTCTTCATCATCACTTTCATCTTCATAATCAGATTCAATATTTTCAATTTCTCTAGCCCTAGCAAGTCGTTCCTCGAGAAAATCACCCAAGTGGCACAGTAGTATCAAGCATAGAAGTAGTTTCATCATAAGTATCATGTATAGCAGAAGTAGCATCATCAATAACATGCGACATATCAGAACGAATAGCAGAAGCAGGTTTAGGTGTCGCAAGCTTACTCATATCAGAAAGTGAATCAAGTGCAGAGCTAGATGGCAGTTCCTTACCTCCCCTCGTAGTTGAGGGATAGATCTTGGTTTTTGGATCTCTCAAGTTCTTCATAATGATAAGCAGATATAAATCCCAAGTGACTCAAAGAATAGAGCTATGCTCCCCGGCAACGGCGCCAGAAATTAGTCTTGATGACCCACAAGTATAGGGGATCGCAACAGCTTTCGAGGGTAGAGTATTCAACCCTAATTTATTGATTCGACACAAGGGGAGCCAAAGAATATTCTCAAGTATTAGCAGCTGAGTTGTCAATTCAACCACACCTGGAAACTTAGTATCTGCAGCAAAGTGTTTAGTAGCAAAGTAATATGATAGTGATGGTAATGGTAACAAAAGAGTAACGAAAGCAAAGTAATGTTTTTGGTATTTTGTAGTGATTGTAACAATAGCAACGGGAAAGTAAATAAGCGTAAACTAGTATATGGAAAGCTCGTAGGCATCGGATCAATGATGGATAATTATGCCGGATGTGGTTCATCATGTAACAATCATAACATAGGGTGACACAGAACTAGCTCCAATTCATCAATGTAATGTAGGCATGTATTCTGAATATAGTCATACGTGCTTATGGAAAAGAACTTGCATGACATCTTTTGTCCTACCCTCCCGTGGCAGTTGGGTCCTAATGGAAACTAAGGGATATTAAGGCCTCCTTTTAATAGAGAACCAGAACAAAGCATTAGCACATAGTGAATACATGAACTCCTCAAACTACGGTCATCACCGGTAAGTATCCCGATTATTGTCACTTCGGGGTTAACGGATCATAACACATAATAGGTGACTATAGACTTGCAAGATAGGATCAAGAACTCTCATATATTAATGAAAACATAATAGGTTCAGATTTGAAATCATGGCACTCGGGCCCTAGTGACAAGCATTAAGCATAACAAAGTCATAGCAACATTAATCTCAGAACATAGTGGATACTAGGGATCAAACCCTAACAAAACTAACTCGATTACATGATAAATCTCATCCAACCCATCACCGTCCAGCAAGCCTATGATGGAATTACTCACGCACGGCGGTGAGCATCATGAAATTGGTAATGGAGGATGGTTGATGATGACGACGGCGACGAATCCCCCTCTCCGGAGTCCTGAACGGACTCCAGGTCAGCCCTCCCAAGAGGTTTTAGGGCTTGGCGGTGGCTCCGTATCGTAAAATGCGATGATTTCTTCTCTCCTATTTTTTCTTCCCGAAAGTAGTTATATAGAGTTGGAGTTGGAGTCAGGGGGTCTCCAGGGGGCCCACGAGGTAGGGGGGAGCACCCTAGGAGGGGACGCCCCCACCCTCGTGGCAAGGGTGTGGGCCCCATGGTCTTCATCTTTGGCGATGATTTTTTATTATTTATTGTGAGATATTCCGTGGAGTTTCAGGTCATTCCGAGAACTTTTGTTTTCTGCACATAAAACAATATCATGGCAATTCTGCTGAAAACAATGTTAGTCCGGGTTAGTTCCATTCAAATCATACAAGTTACAGTACAAAACAAGGGCAAAAGTGTTTGGAAAAGTAGATACGACGGAGACGTATCGGAGGTTCATTAAGGACTTCTCTAAAATTTATCGGCCTCTGACTAATCTCTGACAAAAAGATGTCCCTTTTGTCTTTGATGATGATTGTGTAGAAGCATTTGAAATACTTAAGAAAGCTTTGGTTTCTGCGCCTATTCTTCAACCTCCTGATTCGAATTTACCATTTGAAATTATGTGTGATGCTAGTGATTATGTTGTTGTTGGGGAACGTAGTAATTTCAAAAAAATTCCTACGCACATGCAAGATCATGGTGATGCATAGCAACGAGAGGGGAGAGTGTTGTCCACGTACCCTCGTAGACCGTAAGCGGAAGCGTTAGCACAATGCAGTTGATGTAGTCGTACGTCTTCACGATCCGACCGATCAAGTACCGAACGTACGGCTCCTCCGAGTTCAGTTCAACACATGTTCAGCCCGATGACGTCCCTCGAACTCCGATCCAGCCGAGTATTGAGGGAGAGTTTCGTCAGCATGATGGCGTGGTGACGATGTTGATATTCTACCGACGCAGGGCTTCGCCTAAGCACCGCTACAGTATTATCGAGGTGGACTATGGTGGAGGGGGGCACCGCACACGGCTAAGAGACGATCAACTTGATCAACTTGTGTGTCTAGAGGTGCCCCCTGCCCCTGTATATAAAGGATCAAGGGGGGAGGCGGCCGGCCTAGGAGGAGGGCGCGCCAAGGGGGGAGTCCTACTCCCACCGGGAGTATGACTCCTCCTTTCCTTGTTGGAGTAGGAGTGAAGGAAAGAGGAGGAGAGGGAGAATGAAAAGGGGGATGCACCCCTTGTCCAATTTAGACTAGAGGGGGGGGCACAGGCCTCCTTCCTTTTGGCCTATCTCATCTATTCCCGTATGGCCCAATAAGGCCCATATACTCCCCGGCGAATTCCCGTAACTCTCTAGTACTCCGAAAAATACCCGAATCACTCGGAACCTTTCCGAAGTCCGAATATAGTCGTCCAATATATCGATCTTTACTTCTCGACCATTTTGAGACTCCTCGTCATGTCCCCGATCTCATCCGGGACTCCGAACTCCTTCGGTACATCAAAACATATAAACTCATAATATAATTGTCATCGTAGCGTTAAGCGTGCAGACCCTACGGGTTCGAGAACTATGTAGACATGACCGAGACACGTCTCCAGTCTATAACCAATAGCGGAACCTGGATGCTCATATTGGCTCCTACATATTCTACGAAGATCTTTATCGTCCAGACCGCATAACAACATACATTGTTCCCTTTGTCATCGGTATGTTACTTGCCCGAGATTCGATCGTCGGCATCTCAATACCTAGTTCAATCTCGTTACCGGCAAGTCTCTTTACTCGTTCCGTAATACATCATCCCGCAACTAACTCATTAGTTGCAATGCTTGCAAGGTTTAGGTGATGTGCATTACCGAGAGGGCCCAGAGATACCTCTCCAACAATCGGAGTGACAAATCCTAATCTCGAAATACGCCAACCCAACAAGTACCTTTGGAGACACCTATAGAGCACCTTTATAATCACCCAGTTACGTTGTGACGTTTGGTAGCACACAAAGTGTTCCTCCGGTAAACGGGAGTTGCATAATCTCATAGTCATAGGAACATGTATAAGTCATGAAGAAAGCAATAACAACAAACTAAATGATCAAGTGCTAAGCTAACGGAATGGGTCAAGCCAATCACATCATTCTCCTAATGATGTAATCTCGTTAATCAAACGATAACTCATGTCTATGGTTAGGAAACATAACCATCTTTGATCAACGAGCTAGTCAAGTAGAGGCATACTAGTGACACTCTGATTGTCTATGTATTCACACATGTATTATGTTTCCGGTTAATGCAATTCTAGCATGAATAATAAACAGTTATCATTATATAAGGAAATAAATAATAACTTTATTATTGCCTCTAGGGAATATTTCCTTCAGTCTCCCACTTGCACTAGAGTCAATAATCTAGTTCACATCTCCATGTGATTTAACATCAATAGTTTACATCACCATGTGATTAACACCCATAGTTCACATCGTCATGTGACCAACACCCAAAGGGTCTACTAAAGTCAATAATCTAGTTCACATCGCTATGTGATTAATACCCAAAGAGTACTAAGGTGTGATCATGTTTTGCTTATGAGGGAAGTTTAGTCAACGGGTCTGCCACATTCAGATCCGTACGTATTTTGCAAATTTCTATGTCAACAATGCTCTGCACGGAGCTAATCTAGCTAATTGCTCCCACTTTCAATATGTATCCAGATTGAGACTTAGAGTCATCTGGATTAGTGTCAAAACTTGCATCGACGTAACCCTTTACGACGAACCTTTTGTCACCTCCATAATCGAGAGACATATCCTTATTCCACTAAGGATAATTTTGACCAATGTCCAGTGATCTACTCCTAGATCACTATTGTACTCCCTTGCCAAACTCAGGGCAGGGTACACAATAGGTCTGGTACACAGCATGTCATACTTTATAGAACCTATGGCTGAGCCATAGGGAATGACTTTCATTCTCTCTCTATCTTCTGCCGTGGTCGGGTTTTTGAGTCTTACTCAACTTCACTCCTTGTAACACAGGCAAGAACTCCTTTTTGACTGTTCCATTTTAAGCTACTTCAAAATCTTGTCAAGGTATGTACTCATTGAAAAACTTATCAAGCATCTTGATCTATCTCTATAGATCTTGATGCTCAATATGTAAGTAGCTTCATCGAGGTCTTTCTTTGAAAAAATCCTTTCAAACATTCCTTTATGCTTTGCAGAATAATTCTACATTATCTCCGATCAACAATATGTCATTCACATATACTTATCAGAAATGCTGTAGTGCTCCCACTCACTTTCTTGTAAATACAGGCTTCACCGCAAGTATGTATAAAACTATATGCTTTGATCAACTTATCAAAGCGTATATTCCATCTCCGAGATGCTTGCACCAGTCCATAGATGGATCGCTGGAGCTTGCATATTTTGTTAGTACCTTTAGGATTGACAAAACCTTCTGGTTGCATCATATATAACTCTTCTTTAATAAATCCATTAAGGAATGCAGTTTTGTTTATCCATTTGCCAGATTTCATGAAATGCGGCAATTGCTAACATGATTCGGACAGACTTAAGCATAGATACGAGTGAGAAACTCTCATCGTAGTCAACACCTTGAACTTGTCGAAAACCTTTTTGCGACAATTCTAGCTTTGTAGATAGTAACACTACTATCAGCGTCTGTCTTTCTCTTGAAGATCCATTTAATCTCAATGGCTCGCCGATCAATGGGCAAGTCAATCAAAGTCCATACTTTATTCTCATACATGGATCTCATCTCAGATTTCATGGCCTCAAGCCATTTCACGGAATCTGGGCTCATCATCGCTTCCTCATAGTTCGTAGGCTCATCATGGTCAAGTAACATGACCTCCAGAACAGGATTACCGTACCACTCTGGTGCGGATCTCACTCTGGTTTACCTATGAGGTTCGGTAGCAACTTGATCTGAAGTTACATGATCATCATCATTAGCTTCCTCACTAATTGGTGTATTAGTCACAGGAACATATTTCTGTGATGAACTACTTTCCAATAAGGGAGCAGGTACAGTTACCTCATCAAGTTCTACTTTCCTCCCACTCACTTCTTTTGAGAGAAACTCCTTCTCTAGAAAGGATCCATTCTCAGCAACGAATATCTTGCCTTTGGATCTGTGATAGAAGGTGTACCCAACAGTTTCTTTTGGGTATCCTATGAAGATTTATTTCTCCGATTTGGGTTCGAGCTTATTATGTTGAAACTTTTTCACATAAGCATCGCAGTCCCAAACTTTAAGAAACGACAGCTTAGGTTTCTCGCCAAACCACAGTTCATACGGTGTCATCTCCATGGATTTAGATGGTGCCCTATTTAACATGAATGTAGCTGTCTCTAATGCATAACCCCAAAACGATAGTGGTAGATCGGTAAGAGACATCATAGATTGCGCTATATCTAATAAAGTATGGTAATGACATTCGGACACACCATTATACTGTGGTGTTCCAAGTGGCGTGAGTAGTGAAACTATTTCACATTGTTTTAACTGAAGGCCAAACTCGTAACTCAAATATTTTACTCCTGCGATCATATCATAGAAACTTTTTTTTGTTACGATGATTCTCCACTTCACTCTGAAATTCTTTGAACTTTTCAAATATTTCAGACTTGTGTTTCATCAAGTAGATATACTCATATTTGCTCAAATCATCTGTGAAGATCCGAAAATAATGATACCTGCCGCGAGCTTCAATATTCATCGGACCACATACATCAGTATGTATGATTTCCAACAAATCTGTTGCTCACTCCATTGTTCCGGAGAACGGAGTCTTAGTCATCTTGCCCATGAGGCATGGTTCGCAAGCATCAACTGATTCATAATCAAGTGATTCCAAAAGCCCATCAGCATGGATTTTCTTCATGCGCTTTACACCAATATGACCTAAACGGCAGTGCCACAAATAGGTTGCACTATCATTATTAACTTTGCATCTTTTGGCTTCAATATTATGAAAATGTGTATCACCACGATCGAGATCCAACAAACCATTTTCATTAGGTGTATGACCATAGAAGGTTTTATTCATGTAAACAGAACAACAATTATTCTCTAACTTACATGAATAACTGTATTGCAATAAACATGATCCAATCATATTTATGCTCAACGCAAACACCAAATAACATTTATTTAGGTTCAACACTAATCCCGAAAGTATAGGGAGTGTGTGATGATGACCATATCAATCTTGGAACCACTTCCAACACACATCGTCACTTCACCCTTAAACTAGTCTCTGTTTATTTTGCAACTCCCATTTCGAGTTACTACTCTTAGCAACTGAACCAGTATCAAATACCGAGGGGTTGCTATAAACACTAGTAAAGTACAGATCAATAACATGTATATCAAATATAGCTTTGTTCACTTTGCCATCCTTCTTATCCACCAAATACTTGTGGTAGTTCCGCTTCTAGTGACCAGTCCCTTTGCAGTAGAAGCACTTAGTCTCAGGCTTAGGTCCAGACTTGGGTTTGCCGTTCTTCTTGAAGTTCCCCTTCTTCCCTTTGCCCTTTCTCTTGAAACTAGTGGTCTTGTCAACCATCAACACTTGATGTTTTTCTTGATTTCTACCTTCGCTGATTTTTGCATCACGAAGAGCTTGGGAATCGTTTCCGTTATCCCTTGCATATTATAGTTCATCATGAAGTTCTACTAACTTGGTGATGGTGACTAGAGAATTCTATCAATCACTATTTTATCTGGAAGATTAACTCCCACTTGATTCAAGCGATTGTAGTACCCAGACAATCTGAGCACATGCTCACTGCTTGAGCTATTCTCCTCCATCTTTTAGCTATAGAACTTGTTGGAGACTTCATATCTCTCAACTCGGGTATTTACTTGAAATATTAACCTCAACTCCTGGAACATCTCATATGGTCCATGATGTTCAAAACGTCTTTGAAGTCCAGATTCTAAGCTGTTTAAGCATGGTGCACTAAACTATCAAGTAGTCATCATATTGAGCTAGCCAAACGTTCATAACGTCTGTATCTGCTCCTGCAATAGTTCTGTCACCTAGTGGTGCATCAAGGACATAATTCTTCTGTGCAGCAATGAGGATAAACCTCAAATCACGGATCCAATCCGCATCATTGCTACTAACATCTTTCAACTTAGTTTACTCTAGGAACATATAAAAATTAAACGGGGAGCAACATCGCGAGCTATTAATCTACAACATAGATATGCTAATACTACCAGGACTAAGTTCATGATAAATTAAAGTTCAATTAATCATATTACTTAAGAACTCCCACTTAGATAGACATCCCTCTAATCATCTAAGTGATCACGTGATCCAAATCAACTAAACCATAACCGATCATCACGTGAAATGGAGTAGCTTTCAATGGTGAACATCACTATGTTGATCATATCTACTATATGATTCACACTCGACCTTTCGGTCTCAGTGTTCCGAGGCCATATCTGCATATGCTAGGCTCGTCAAGTTTAACCTGAGTATTCTGCGTGTGCAAAAACTGGTTTGCACCCGTTGTAGATGGACGTAGAGCTTATCACACCCGATCATCACGTGGTGTCTGGGCACGACGAACTTTGGCAACGGTGCATACTCAGAGAGAACACTTTTTCTTGAAATTTAGTGAGAGATCATCTTATAATGCTACCGTCAATCAAAGCAAGATAAGATGCATAAAAGATAAACATCACATGCAATCAATATAAGTGATATGATATGGCCATCATCATCTTGTGCTTGTGATCTCCATCTCCAAAGCACCGTCATGATCACCATCGTCACCCGCGCGACACCTTGATCTTCATCGTAGCATCGTTGTCGTCTCGCCAATCTTGTGCTTCCACGACTATCGCTACCGCTTAGTGATAAAGTAAAGCATTACAGGGCGATTGCATTGCATACAATAAAGCGACAACCATATGGCTCCTGCCAGTTGCCGATAACTCGGTTACAAAGCATGATCATCTCATACAATAAAATTTAGCATCATGTCTTGACCATATCACATCACAACATGCCCTGCAAAAACAAGTTAGACGTCCTCTACTTTGTTGTTGCAAGTTTTACGTGGCTGCTAATGGGCTTAGCAAGAACCGTTCTTACCTACGCATCAAAACCACAATGATAGTTTGTAAAGTTGGTGCTATTTTAACCTTCGCAAGGACCGGGCGTAGCCACACTCAGTTCAACTAAAGTTGGAGAAACTGACACCCGCCAGCCACCTGTGTGCAAAGCACGTCGGTAGAACCAGTCTCGCGTAAGCGTACACGTAATGTCGGTCCGGGCAACTTCATCCAACAATACCGCCGAACCAAAGTATGACATGATGGTAAGCAGTACGACTTATATCGCCCACAACTCACTTGTGTTCTACTCGTGCATATAACATCAATGCATAAAACCAGGCTCGGATGTCACTATTGGGGAACGTAGTAATTTCAAAAAAATTCCTACGCACACGCAAGATCATGGTTATGCATAGCAACGAGAGGGGAGAGTGTTTTCCACGTACCCTCGTAGACCGTAAGCGGAAGCGTTAGCACAACGCGGTTGATGTAGTCCTATGTCTTCACGATCCGACCGATCAAGTACCGAACGTACGACACCTCCGAGTTCAGCACACGTTCAGACCGATGACGTCCCTTGAACTCCGATCCAGCCGAGTGTTGAGGGAGAGTTTCGTCAGCACGACGGCGTGGTGACGATGTTGATGTTCTACCGACGCAGGGCTTCGTCTAAGCACCACTACAGTATTATCGAGGTGGACTATGGTGGAGGGGGGCACCGCACACGGCTAAGAGACAATCAACTTGATCAACTTGTGTGTCTAGAGGTGCCCCCTGCCCCTGCATATAAAGGAGCAAGGGGGGAGGCGGCCGACCTAGGAGGAGGGCGCGCCAATGGGGGAGTCCTTCTCCCACCGGGAGTAGGACTCCTCCTTTCCTTGTTGGAATAGGAGTGAAGGAAAGAGGAGGAGACAGAGAAGGAAAAGGGGGCTGCACCCCTTGTCCAATTCAGACCAGAGGGGGGGCGCAGGCCTCCTTCCTTTTGGCCTATCTCCTCTATTCCCATATGGCCCAATAATGCCCATATACTCCCCGGCGAATTCCCGTAACTCTCTGGTACTCTAAAAAATACCCGAATCACGCGGAACCTTTCTGAAGTCCGAATATAGTCATCCAATATATCGATCTTTACGACTCGACCATTTCGAGGCTCCTCGTCATGTCCCCGATCTCATCCGGGGCTCCAAACTCCTTCGGTACATCAAAACATATAAACTCATAATATAACTGTCATCATAGCGTTAAGCGTGCGGACCCTACGGGTTTGAGAACTATGTAGACATGACCGAGACACGTCTCCGGTAAATAACCAATAGCGGAACCTGGATGCTCATATTGGCTCCTACATATTCTACGAAGATCTTTATCGGTCAGACCGCATAACAACATACATTGTTCCCTTTATCATCGGTATGTTACTTGCCCGAGATTCGATCGTCGGCATCTCAATACCTAGTTCAATCTCGTTACCGGCAAGTCTCTTTACTCGTTCTGTAGCGACCAGACCTCAAACAGTCTGATCTCTGTGCTCCGGTGTCATCCCTGGATCAGTAATGCTGACACCACACAGTACTCGGAGGATTTATAGCAGAGTAGCAACCACACACTTATTACATCGAGTGTCTCAAAAGAGAACTTGTTACAATAAATATGGCTTAAGGCCATCTAATAACGATAATAGCGGAAGGCTTGGAAGATAAGTGAGTCCATCAACTCCAACGGCATCACTGAGTATAGAACCACGACCTAAAACTCCTTAATCGTCATCTGAAAAGTCTGCAACATTAACGTTGCAGCCCGAAAATGGGTCAGCACATGGAATATGCTGGCAATGTAACACATAGAAGGTAATGGAATGAAACAGCTATACTATATGCATATTTGGCTGGTGGGAAGCTCTATGGTTACAGTTTTGCGTAAAGCCAATTTTTCCCTACTTCAAAGGAATAAATTTAATTACTAACATGGTAGTTGTTAAACATTGAGAATGGTTGACAGCATTCTCAATCCCAATTAAGCATCAACATTAAAACCCAACAATATTAATTTAGAGTAACATGTTGAGATTCACATGATAATCCAGGTACTAGATACTCAAGATGTCCATAACCGGGGACACGGCTAACCATGATTAGTTTATTACACTCTGCAGAGGTTTGCGCACTTCTCCCCACAAGACTCGATCGCCTCCGTTTGGTTTCTCGCACTACAAGGTGTTTGAGAAGACGAATGACCGAGACATAGTCTTTCAGAAGCGCTAGCACCTTACGATCGGGTAGACCGTACCACCTACATCCCCTACATCTGCTAGTCTACCACTGTAAGAGTTCGCACAACTTAGTCAACTATGCTAGAGCCCATAATAGCTTGTGGCTGCACACGGAAGTTTCTAGTATGAATAGTCTCATGATCCCTTTGAGCCTGGGTGGCGGTCCAAAAGAAAACAGGCAAGTCCTGGAATACCCAGGTGCCTCAATCCACCCAGATGTGTGTTTAAGTTGCCACCTTAGATAAACCATGAACTAACAATCTCACATCTGTCATGGATATCACTCACCCAATCCACGTCTACTAGCATAGCATGGCATAACAAGCAAACGTAGAAGTAACTCCCAAAGGTTTGATAATAAACAGCTAATAGGTACTAGCTCATCTACTTCCCATCCCACAATTTAATTAGTTCCTAATCATGCAATGTGTGAGAATTGATCTAATGCAATAAAACTGGGTAGTAGAAAAGGTATGATCAAAGTGTTACTTGCCTTGCTGATGATCCGCGAAACCTAGAGATTCAAAGTAACAAGCGGCACACTCCGGGTATTCTATCGCAGACAAACAAACAAGCATACAATAAGTACTCATATAATGCACAGGTAAAACTCAAATAAGAGATATAACCAGAAGGTTCAACTTAAGAACTCCGGTTGGCAAAAAGAATCAAATCGAACGAAGCAACGAAAGTCAAACGGCGAAAGAAAACAACTTCATTCTAGTAATCTGGATCTAAGGCAAATTTCAAGTAGCAAAATCTTGTTTAAGTTGGTTAAATGGATAGAGGGTTTCGAGACGAAACTCTAGGCGCTTGAATCGCCTGATTCCGATAAATGAGCAAAAAAGTTATACTAAAACGAAAATCGGACCAGGAATCGCGATCAGAAAAATCGCAGATTTAATCCGAGAAAAAGAAAAACGACGAACGCTCGCTAGAACGAACGAACGGACGAACGCTTGCTATTTAAATAAACCAGAAAAACCGATCTATTTTAAAAAAAATGAATCTAAAAAAAACTGACGAAAACTGATCTTTTTTTTCTAAAAGAAAACCGTTGGCACGGAAGTCGAGGCGGCGGCGAACCTCGGCGGCGACGGCGACAGGCGGCGGCGGCGGGACCGGGTGGCGGCTAGGGTTGGGGGCTGGGGCGGCTAGGGTTCCCCGGGGCTGGGCCTCGGCTTATAAAGGCCACCTCGGGCCGGAGTCCTAGTCGGACACGGCCCGTAGGTCGGTTTTTTTAAAAAAAAATATTCCGCTCGGAAGAAACATAAAAAGAAATACTAAACAGACTCCAAAAATTCCGAAATAAATTTTCACGGGCTTCTAAAATCAAGCCGCACAAGGTGAACATTTATTTGGGACCTAAATGCAATTTTGAAAAACACACATTTTTCCTAAATTCAAATAAAACACCAAAAAACTCCGAAATAAAAACTTATTTGATTTTATTATTAAATCCTCAATATTTCTTTATTTTGGGAAAGTCATTTCATTCCCTCTCTCATATTTTTGTAATAGAAATAATTGATGATAAAATAAATAAAATCAAGTGATCCTATTCTCAAAATTTGAGAAAACTCAAATATGAAAATAACGAAATCCCCAACTCTCTCCATGGGTCATTGAGTTGCGTAGAATTTCTAGGATCAACCAAAATGCAAAATAAAATATGATATGCAATGATGATCTAATGTATAACATTCCAAATTGAAAATTTGGGATGTTACACGTTTCGTAATACATCATCCCGCAACTAACTCATTAGTTGCAATGCTTGCAAGGCTTAAGTGATGTGAATTACCGAGAGGGCCCAGAGATACCTCTCCGACAATCGGAGTGACAAATCCTAATCTTGAAATACGCCAACCCAACAAGTACCTTCGGAGACTCCTGTAGAGCACCTTTATAATCACCCAGTTACGTTGTGACATTTGGTAGCACACAAAGTGTTCCTCCGGTAAACGGGAGTTGCATAATCTCATAGTCATAGGAACATGTATAAGTCATGAAGAAAGCAATAGCAACAAACTAAATGATCAAGTGCTAAGCTAACAGAATGGGTCAAGTCAATCACATCATTCTCCTAATGATGTGATCGTGTTAATCAAATGACAACTCATGTCTATGGTTAGGAAACATAACCATCTTTGATCAACGAGCTAGTCAAGTAGAGGCATACTAGTGACACTCTATTTGTCTATGTATTCACACATGTATTATGTTTCCGGTTAATACAATTCTAGCATGAATAATAAACATTTATTATGATATAAGGAAATAAATAATAACTTTCTTATTGCCTCTAGGGCATATTTCCTTCAGCTGTAGGGGCTGTTCTAGGACAAAGATTTAATAAGAAATTAAATGTTATTCGATATGCTAGTAAAACTCTAGACAATGCCCAAAGAAATTATGCTACTACTGAAAAAGAATTTTTAGCAGTTGTATTTTCTTTTGATAAGTTCAGACCTTATATTGTTGATTCTAAAGTAACTATTCACACTGATCATGCTGCTATTAAATATCTTATGGAAAAGAAAGATGCTAAACCTAGACTTATTAGATGGGTTCTCTTGCTACAAGAATTTTATTTGCATATTATTGATAGAAAGGAAGCTGAGAACCCCGTTGCAGACAACTTGTCTAGGTTAGAAAATATTATTGATGACCCACTACCTATTGATGATTGCTTTCCTGATGAACAACTAGCTGTCATAAATGCTTCTCGTACTGCTCCATGGTATGCTGATTATGCTAATTATATTATCGCTAAATTTATACCACCTAGTTTCACATACTAGCAAAAGAAAAAGTTCTTCTATGATTTAAGACATTACTTCTGGGATGACCCACATCTTTATAAAGGAGTAGATGGTGTTATTAGACGTTGCGTACCTGAGCATGAACAGGAACAGATCCTACGCAAGTGTCACTCCGAGGCTTATGGAGGACACCATGCTGGAGATAGAACTGCACACAAGGTATTGCAATCCGGTTTTTATTGGCCTACTCTCCTCAAGGATGCCCGTAAGTTTGTTTTGTCTTGTGATGAATGTCAAAGAATTGGTAATATTAGTAGACGTCAAGAAATGCCTATGAATTATTCACTTGTTATTGAACCATTTGACGTCTGGGGCTTTGATTATATGGGACCTTTTCCTTCCTCTAATGGGTATAAACATATTTTAGTTGTTGTTGATTACGTTACTAAGTGGGTAGAAGCTATTCCAACTAGTAGTGCTGATCATAACACCTCTATTAAGATGCTTAAAGAAGTTATTTTTCCGAGTTTTGGAGTCCCTAGATATTTAATGACTGATGGTGGTTCACATTTTATTCATGGTGCTTTCCGTAAAATGCTTGCTAAGTATGATGTTAATCATAGAATTGCATCTCCATATCATCCACAGTCTAGTGGTCAAGTAGAACTTAGCAATAGAGAGCTTAAATTAATTTTGCAAAAGACTGTTAATAGATCTAGAAAGAATTGGTCCAAGAAACTTGATGATGCACTATGGGATTATAGAACTACATATAAAAATCCTATGGGTATGTCTCCGTATAAAATGGTTTATGGTAAAGCATGCCACTTACCTCTTGAATTAGAACATAAGGCAAATTGGGCTATTAAAAAGCTCAACTATGACTTCAAACTTGCCGGTGAGAAGAGACTTTTTGACATTAGCTCACTTGATGAATGGAGAACCCAGGCTTATGAGAATGCCAAACTATTTAAAGAAAAAGTTAAAAGATGGCATGATAAAAGGATACAAAAGTGTGAGTTTAATATAGGTGATTATGTATTGCTATACAACTCTCATTTAAGATTTTTTGCAGGCAAACTTCTCTCTAAATGGGAAGGTCCTTACGTCATCGAGGAGGTCTATCGTTTCGGTGCCACAAAAATCAACAACTTTGAAGGAACAAATCCGAAGGTGGTGAGCGGTCAAAGAATCAACATTATATCTCCGGCAATCCTATAAATATTGAAACTAATGTTATTGAAACCATAACCCCGGAGGAATACATAAGGGACACTTTCCAGAACGTTTCAGACTCCAAAAAGGATTAGGTATGTGGTACGGTAAGTAAACCGACTCCAAAACAGTTCTAATGGTATTTTTTCTCCGCTTTGGAATATTTAAGAAAATAGGAAAATAAGAAGCAGACCGGAAAGGACACGAGGCTTCCACGAGGGTGGAGGGCGCGCCCTACCCCCTGGGTGTGCCCCTGCCTCGTGGACACCCCGTGTGCTCTCCGGACTCCGTTTTCTTGCACGATACTTTTTTTTGTCAGTAAAAATTCATTATATAATCTCCCGAAGGTTTTGACCACCGTATCACGCAAATATCCTCTGTCTTTGTTTCGAGTTGTTTCTGCTGCAGATTTAGAGCAAGATCTCTTCTCTAGAGTCAGTCGGGGAGATTCGGGTGTCTCATCTGACACCGGGGTGATAACCCACAAGTATAGGGGATCGCAACAGTTTTCGAGGGTAGAGTACTCAACCCAAATTTATTGATTCGACACAAGGGGAGCCAAAGAATATTCTCAAGTATTAGTAGTTGAGTTGTCAATTCAACCACACCTGGAAACTTAATATCTGCAACAAAGTATTTAGTAGCAAAGTAATATGATAGTAGTGGTAACGGTAGCAAAAGGTAATGATAGCAAATGTAATGTTTTTGGTATTTTGTAGTGATGATAGCAATAGCAACGCAAAAGTAAATAAGCGAAGAACAATATATGGAAAGCTCGTAGGCAATGGATCCGTGATGGAGAATTATGCCGGACGCGGTTCATCATGTAACAGTCATAACCTAGGGTGACACCGAACTAGCTCCAATTCATCAATGTAATGTAGGCATGTATTCTGAATATAGTCATACGTGCTTATGGAAAAGAACTTGCATGACATCTTTTGTCCTACCCTCCCGTGGCAGTGGGGTCCTAATGGAAACTAAGGGATATTAAGGCCTCCTTTTAATAGAGTACCGGAACAAAGCATTGGCACATAGTGAATACATGAACTCCTCAAACTACGGTCATCACCGGTAAGTATCCCGATTATTGTCACTTCGGGGTTAACGGATCACAACACATAATAGGTGACTATGGACTTGCAAGATAGGATCAAGAACTCTCATATATTAATGAAAACATAATAGGTTCAGATCTGAAATCATGGCACTCGGGCCCTAGTGACAAGCATTAAGCATAGCAAAGTCATAGCAACATCAATCTCAGAACATAATGGATACTAGGGATCAAACCCTAACAAAACTAACTCGATTACATGATAAATCTCATCCAACCCATCACCGTCCAGCAAGTCTACGATGGAATTACTCACACACGGCGGCGAGGATCATGAAATTGGTGATGGAGGATGGTTGATGATGATGATGGCGACGAATTCCCCTCTCCGGAGCCCCGAACGGACTCCAGATCAGCCCTCCCGAGAGGTTTTAGGGCTTGGCGGCGGCTCTGTATCGTAAAACGCGATGAATTCTTCTCTCTGATTTTTTCTCCTCGAAAGCAAATATATAGAGTTGGAGTGGAGGTCGGAGGAGCTCCAGGGGGCCCACGAGGTAGGGGGGCGCGCCTCCCACCCTCGTGGGCAGGTGGTGGGCCCCCTGGTCTTCATCTTTTGCAAGGATTTTTTATTATTTCCAAAAAGATGTTTTGTGAAGTTTCAGGTCATTCCGAGAACTTTTGTTTCTGCACATAAATAACACCATAGCAATTCTACTGAAAACAGCGTCAGTCCGGGTTAGTTCCATTCAAATCATGTAACTTAGAGTCCAAACAAGGGCAAAAGTGTTTGGAAAAGTAGATACGACGGAGACGTATCAACTCCCCCAAGCTTAAACCTTTGCTTGTCCTGAAGCAACTCAGTTTATAAACTGAAAGTGATAAAGAAAAACTTTTACAAACTCTGTTTGCTCTTGTTGTTGTAAATATGTAAAGCCAGCATTCAAGTTTTCAACAAAGATTATGACTAACAACATTCACAATAACGCTTAGTTCTCAAGTTTACTCATATCAATGGCATAATCAACTAATGAGCAATAATAATAAATCTCGGATGACAACACTTTCTCAAAACAATCATAATATGATATAACAAGATGGTATCTTGCTAGCCTTTCTAAGACCGCAAAACATAAATGCAGAGCACCTTTAAAGATCAAGGACTGACTATACATTGTAATTCATGGTAAAAGAGATCCAGTCAAGTCATACTCAATGTAAACTAACAATAATGAATGCAAATGACAGCGGTGCTCTCCAACTGGTGCTTTTTAATAAGAGGATGATGACTCAGCATAAAAGTAAATAGATAGGCCCTTCGCAGAGGGAAGCAGAGATTTGTGGAGGTGCTAGAGCTCGGTTTTGAAATAGAGATGAATAATATTTTGAGCGGTATACTTTCATTGTCAACATAACAACCAAGAGATGGCAATATCTTCCATGCTACACACATTATAGGCGGTTCCCAGACAGAATGGTAAAGTTTAACCCCCCCCCCCCCTCCACCAACAAGCATCAATCCATGGCTTGCTCGAAACAACGAGTGCCTCCAACTAACAAGAGTCCCAGGGGGAGTTTTGTTTGCAATTAGTTTGATTTAGTTTGCATAAAGCATGGGACTGGGCATCCCGGTGACCAGCCACTTTCTCGTGAGTGAGGAGCGGAGTCCACTCCTCTTGAGAATAACCCGCCTAACATGGAAGATACAGACAACCCTAGTTGATACATGAGCTATTCGAGCATACAAAACAGGATATTTATTTGAAGGTTTAGAGTTTGGCACATACAAATTTACTTGGAACGGCAAGTAGATACCGTATATAGGTAGGTATGGTGGACTCATATGGAATAACTTTGGGGTTTATGGAGTTGGATGCACAAGCAGTATTCCCGCTTAGTACAGGTGAAGGCTAGCAAAAGACTGGGAAGCAACCAGCTAAAGAGCGACAACAATCATGAACATGCATTAAAATTAATCAACACCGAATGCAAGCATGAGTAGGATATAATCCACCATGAACATAAATATCGTGAAGGCTATGTTGATTTTGTTTCAACTACATGCGTGAACATGCGCCAAGTCAAGTCACTTAAATCATTCAGAGGAGGATACCACCCTATCATACCACATCACAACCATTTTAATAGCATGTTGGCACGCAAGGTAAACCATTATAAGCTCCTAGCTAATGAAGCATGGCACAAGAAACTATGATCTCTAGTTGTCATTGCAAACATGTTTATTCATAATAGGCTGAATCAGGAACGATGAACTAATCATATTTACAAAAACAAAAGAGGTCGAGTTCATACCAGCTTTTCTCATCTCAGTCAGTCCATCATATATCGTCATAATTGCCTTTCACTTGCACGACCGAATGATGTGAATAATAATAATAGTGCGCGTGCATTGGACTAAGCTGGAATCTGCAAACATTCAATAAACAGGAGAAGACAAGGCAATATGGGCTCTTTTGTCAGATCAACAATAATGCATATAAGAGCCACTTCAACAATTTAATCATGGTCTTCTCCTATCGACCCCCAAAGAAAAGAAAAGAAATAAAACTATTTACACGGGAAAACTCCCAACAAGCAAAAGAAGAACAAGAAATCTTTTTAGGTTTTCTTTTTAATTACTACTACAAGCATGGAAAGTAAACTAATTAAAAGCTACAACTAATTTTTTTGTTTTTCTTAAGGTTTATTAAACGCACAAGAAGAAAGCATAAAAAGAAAAATAAACTAGCATGGATGGTACAATGAAAAAGTATGAGCACCGACATCTATCAATGAATGTGTGAACATAAATGTAATGTCGGTGAGAAATACGTACTCCCCCAAGCTTAGGCTTTTGGCCTAAGTTGGTCTATGGCCACGGTTGGCCTGACGGATATCCATAATAACAGTTGGGGTCGTACTGCGATGCTGCGGCTATCGCCTCCTGAGCTGCAGTGTGGCGATGAGCGGCCTCCGTTCTCCTCTCGTACTCATCTGCCTCCTCTCTGGTAATAACATATCTTCCTTTTGCCTGATAATCAAAGAAGGCAGGAGTAGGGAGAGTAATACGGACATCACGTCGTCTGTCAAAGATTAGTCGATACTGGAGAGGTGATTCACTCCTCTAAACAAACTGGTGGTGAACTATAGCATTAAAATCTAGGTAAGCAGGAGGCAATTCAGTATCATCCCCATGTATGGTTACATCGAGAAAATCAGCTAAGCGGGTTGCATAAATTCCACCGAAGAATCTTCATTAAATCTATTATTATGCAACCTAGTGCAACAATGGCTCCCAAATTATAGGATTTTTCTCCTAACACAGCACTCCTAAGAATACTGAGGTCAGGGACACACATATGACATGCTTCATCTTTACCATTTTTGCACCTACCTATGAAGAGAGCAAAATAGTGTATAGCAGGAAAGTGAATGCTCCCTATGGTAGCTTGTGTTATATCTCTAGATTCCCCCACAGTTATGCTAGCAAGAAAATTTCTAAATTCAGATTTGCGGGGTTCACTAGCACTACCCCATTGTGGAAGTTTGCAAGTAGTGGTAAAATCCTCTAAGTCCATAGTATAAGATTTTTCATAAAGATCAAACAGAACAGTTGGAGAATTACGTGAAGATGAAAATTCAAACCTCCTCACAAAGGAACTAGTGAGATAGTGATACTGGCTGCACTTCTCTTCCTCGAAGCTCACAAGATCCGTGTTACGCAAATATGCGTTAAATTCTTCTTTAATTCGCGCTCGATCCATAACGTTTTTAGAAGGCCATTCACAAGGACGCACTGGAGCGTCTCTTGGTGGCTCTTCATCAACATCACACATTGCAAACCTGGGTCCTTGCTTTCTTGAAGAACCACCTTGGTACATTTTCCTAAGCATATTTCTCCCTCTGAAAAATTCTGAAATTTTTTAGTAACTTCAAAATAAAAGTGAGCCAAACTCAATAATATTGATAGCAACTACTCCTACAAGTGCCTAGAGCCTATATCATGCATCAAAACTACTTGGAACCATATAAATTTGACATGCAAGCTCAAGAACATGGTCACCTAGGCAGCACAAATTTGCAATGAAAAAAGCACTAGAACAAAAACTAATTGGACCAATGGAGGAGTCACATACCAAGGAACAATCTTCCCAAGCAGTTTTGTGAGAGGTGCTTTGAGCAAGGAGATCGAAAACGGTAGCAAAATGAGCTTGGACTCGGGTTTGAGCTGGATATTCGTGTTTGTGGGAGGAAGAAGGAGTGTGTGGGTGAAAGGATAAGTGGAGGAGGGCCATCGTGGGCCCACGAGGCAGAGGGGCGCGCCTAGGGGGTAGGGCGTGCCCCTGACCCTCGTGGCCAGGTGCCAGCTCCTCCTGTTGTGACTCAGTGCCAAATATTCTCAAATATTCCAGAAAAAATCATATTTAAATTTCAGGGCATTTGGGGAACTTTTATTTTCGTGGTATTTTTATATTGCACGGATAATTCAGATAACAGACAGAAAATACTATTTTTATTTTATTTAATATAAATAACAGAAAGTAAAAGTGGGGTACAAAAGGTTGTGCCTTCTAGTTTCATCCATCTCATGCTCATCAAAAGGAATCCACTAACAAGGTTGATCAAGTCTTGTTAACGAACTCATTCCGAATAACATGGAACCGGAGAAATTTCGAATGACACTATGTTACCTCAACGGGGATATGCACATCCCCAATAGTAAGAATATCATATTTCTTCTTGACAGTAGGAAGAGGAAATTCAAAACCTCCAAATATAATCAATGGATTTTTTCCAATAGAGTTGATACTATGAACTTGATGTTGTTTCCTCGAAAAGTGTGCCATATGCTCATTACCATTAACATGAAAAGTGACGTTGCCTTTAGTGCAATCAATAACAGCCCCTGCAGTATTCAAAAAGGGTCTTCCAAGAATAATAGACATACTATCGTCCTCGGGAATATCAAGAATAACAAATTTCGTTAAAATAGTAAAGTTTGCAACTACAACAGGCACATCCTCACAAATACCGACATGTATAGCAGTTGATTTATCAGCCATTTGCAAAGATATTTCAGTAGGTGTCAACTTATTCAAATCAAGTCTATGATATAAAGAGAGAGGCATAATACTAACACCGGCTCCGAGATCACATAAAGCAGTTTTAACATAGTTTCTTTTAATGGAGCATGGTATAGTGGGTACTCCCGAGTCTCCAAGTTTCTTTGGTATTCCATCCTTAAAAGTATAATTAGCAAGCATGGTGGAAATTTCAGCTTCAAGTATCTTTCTTTTATTTGTAACAATATCTTTCATATACTTAGCATAAGGATTCATTTTGAGCATATCAGTTAATCGCATACGCAAAAAGATAGGTCTAATCATTTTAGCAAAGCGCTCAAAATCCCCATCATCCTTTTTCTTGGATGGTTTGGGAGGAAAAGGCATGGGTTTCTGAACCCAAGGCCGTCTTTCCTTACCGTGTTTCCTAGCAACAAAGTCTTTCTTATCATAACGTTGATTCTTTGATTGTGGGTTATCAAGATCAACAGCAGGTTCAATTTCTATATCATTATCATTACTAGGTTGAGCATCATCATGAACATTATCATTAACATTATCACTAGTTTCAGGTTCATTACCAGATTGTGTTTCAGCATCAGAGATAGAAATATCATTTGGATTCTCACGTGTTTCAATAATAGGTTCACTAGAAGCATGCAAAGTCCTATCATTTTTCTTTTTCTTCCTTTTAGAAGGACTAGGTGCATCTATATTATTTCTCTGAGAATCTTTCTCAAATCTCTTAGGGTGGCCTTCAGGATACAAAGGTTCCTGAGTCATTCTACCAGTTCTAGTAGCCACTCTAACAATATAATCATTATTCTTACTATTCAATTCATTAAGCAAATAATTTTGAGCTTTAAGTACTTGTTCTACTTGAGTGGTAACCATAGAAGCATGCGAAAGGATCGATATAGTTGACTAGAGAGGGGGGTGACTAGGCAACTAACAATTCTTAGCTTTTCTTTAACAATTTAAACTTTGCATCAAAGTAGGTTGTCTAGATATGCAACTAAGTGAGCAACCTATATGATGCAACAAAGATAAGTACACAAGCAAGCAAGAGATATATCACAAATAAGCTTGCACAAGTAAAGGCATGAGATAACCAAGAGTGGAGCCGGTGGAGACGAGGATGTGTTACTGAACTTCCTTCCCTTTGAGGGGAAGTACGTCTCCGTTGGAGCGGTGTGGAGGCACAATGCTCCCCAAGAAGCCACTAGGGCCACCGTATTCTCCTCACGCCCTCACACAATGCGAGATGCCGTGATTCCACTATTGGTGACCTTGGAGGCGGTGACCGAACCTTTACAAACAAGGTTGGGGCAAACTCCACAACTCAATTGGAGGCTCTGAATGACACCACGAAGCTTCACCACAATGGACTATGGCTCTGCGGTGACCTCAACCGTCTAGGGTGCTCAAACACCCAAGAGTAACAAGATCCGCAAGGGATTAGTGAGGGAATCAAATTTCTCTTGGTGGAAGTGTAGACCCGGGCCTTCTCAACCACACCCGAGCAAATCAACAAGTTTGATTGGCTAGGGAGTGAGATCGGGCGAAAATGGAGCTTGGAGCAACAATGGAGCTTAGGGTTGGAAGAGATGGTCAACTAGAGGAAGAAGACACCCCTTTTATAGCTGAGGACAAAAATACAACCGTTATCCACCTACCAGCCCGCGACCAGCGGTACTACCGCCCCAGACTAGCGGTACTACCACAAGGCCATGCGGTACTTCGGCTCCTGACAAGCGGTACTACCGCAAGGCCATGCGGTACTACTGTGAGGAACCACGGTACTACCGCAGCAGCAGCAGAAGCTAGGGAAGACCTGTAGCACAAGGGCTGAGGACGGTACTGCTGCAAGCGCGGTACTACCGCTCCCCCTTGCGGTACTACCGCAAGGCAGGAAACCCCTAGCCTGGGAAGAGCGCGGATAAAAATACATCCGTGCCTACTTCCGCTGGAAAACGGATGAAGCAAAAATCCAGCACAGTACTACCGCAGAGGAGCGGTACTACCGCCTGGCAGCTGAGCTATGCCGCGCCCGGTACTACCGTGCAAGGGATGCGGTACTACCGCGGTGGCGCGGATGTAAAAAATTACATCCGCCCCTACTATGGCGATGGAGCGGTACTTGGCATGGGGGCCATGGTACTACGACTCTAGAGGAGCGGTACTACCGTGGGCACCTGCGGTACTACCGCACCGTAGTATGGTACTACCGCGGGTGCCTGCGGTACTACCGCTCTCCAGGGAGCAGTACTACCGCAAGCCCATCAACAGCAGCGAGGACAAGGCAAAGGGGATAAACGGAGGATGCTCCAAAGTGCAGGGGAAAGGAGGGGACAAGGAAGAAAACGTGTACGTGATGATTCCACCCAAACCTTTCCGACGCGGACCCCCTCTTAATAGTACGGCTTCCCTACGACTCAAATCCACCAAAAAGAAACGTAGAAAAATGTCGTCTTCAATAGTCTTCGAGGGACACCAAACCGTCTTGTGCCTAGCGATGAAACGTCTGGGAAACTCAAGACACACGATTAGTCCGCAAAAGCATTGTCATCAATCACCAAAACACCTTAGGGATAAATATGCCCTTACAATATCCCCCTTTTTGGTGGATTGATGACAATACGGGATTTGCAAAGGGAAATAATATTAAGCAAACGCAAACCCCTCCTCCCTAGAATATAGACGGGCTCCCCCTAGATGTGTGCCAACTAGATGGGTGCTTTGGACTGCACGGCACACATACTAGGATCAAAGCTCCCCCTATATTATAGAGACAAGGCATATCTTGCAATAGTAAGGCTAACACTAGACAAGATAGCAAATACGAGCATAGCATAAGTAGCACAATCATAAGCTCACTAAGATAGAATAGAGTGCATATGTCTTACACCATATGAAGGATAAGTCTCAAAGGCGCAAACCAAACCAAAGCAACCGAGGTCCAAACGACAAAGCAAACACCAAACACGACACGACTCGCAAGCACGCAAATCCCTACACTCTCTCCCCCTTTGGCATCGAGACGCCAAAAAGGCAGAGAGGACACCTACACACAAGGGGTGGCTCAGGTAGAGAAATCATCCCAATGCTCCTCGTGCTCCGTGTCAGACTCGGCGGCGGGGACGGGCTCCACGATGTCCTCCTCAAAACTAGTCCACTTGAAGCCTTGCTTCGCCATCCATTCAGCCTCTAGCGTGATGGCATCCTCAGAACCGCTAGAGACGTCCTCTCCAAAGAGCCTCATAACCTTCTTGTCGTGGCAGCGACTCTCCTTGGATTCCACATGAGTCCTGTACTGCCCCTTTGCTTGCATGCAGAAAAGAGTCTTCATCTTCTCCTTCAGCTTCTTGGCCCACGAGGGCTCAGAGGAAGGCTGGGAAGACCTAGCAGCATGGTCCTCAGCAACATCCTCTGCTCGAGCCTCCTCCTCATCAACACCCCTCCTAGCAGCAGACGCCTCAGCACGAGTAGTAGTGTTGGCCCAGTTGGGCTTGACGCGGAGACTGGTGGACTCATGCCGAATCCAGTCTGGAGCAAGGAACTCATCACCAGGGTACAGCTTCTCCCAAGTCGTGGGGATCAACAGAAACAAGTATGGTCCATAGATAGGTACCTTGCGGGTGTACACCGCAAACCGAAGCTCACACCACATGATGTGTGAGACATCAAGTGGCTGAGTCTGAGACGTACGAGCCTCCTCGCACAGGAGCATCATGTCCACCAGATAGGCATGAACATTGTCCTTGTCACCAATGTGAGGGAACAGAGTGTTGCAGAAGATGTGATGCATGATATCCAGAAAAGAGTTCAACACCCAAGTCGACTTGCCACTGGGAAGTACCTTCTCAACATAGAACGGCTGAAGCTTGTTCTTGCTAGCAGACTCAGAATTGGTGTTGGGGCGAACACCAATGGGTGTGTGGAGCCCGTCATCAGGAACGTGGAGCAGATCCATGAACTCCTTCCAGGTAGCAGTCAACTGACAGCCATTGGTCATCCAGGCCATCCTCTGCTCATCCCCGGGGTGAAAGTGAACTGAGGCAAAGAACTGACAGATAAGCTCAGGGTCATAGTCAAGGTGGAAAGAGATCACATGTTCAATACCGAACTGCTCCACCAAATCCAGAGCTTCTCCAAAGTAGTCACGAAACTTGTCCTTCCTCAAGTGATTCATGTCTATCCACTTGACATCCATGTAGGTGTTTTGCTTGTTCTTGATGACATCCAGATAAATGAGAGCCTACTGCTTGGTCCAAAACAACTCATTGCCTCTGAGGATAGCACGAGAATTCACATAAGGGTTGATCTTCTGGCGTTTGATGTACTCGGTGAGGGGAATCTCGTCCATGCCCTTAGCAGGTTCCTTTTGCTTGCTGGCAGTGGTCTTGACATTACGCTTGGGGGCACTGGAGCCCTCTGGTGCTTCATCTTGAGGATTGCGCAGTCGCTTGGAGCCAGTGTCACGACTGGGATTGGAACGGCGAGAGCCACCACCTAAGACACAAGAGAAAGCACACACAAAGAGCGAGAAGAATCAATGCAAAGACCACGGCAAAGCAAGGGAAACAGGTAGAAAGCATACGGGATAAATGCCACGAGGAAGATGGGACAACAACGGTAGTGCCGCCTGGTCGTGCGGTACTAAAATTTTAGTACCGCTCCTAGTCACGGTAGTACCGTGTGAGGATACAGTAGTACCGTGGCTTGAGCGGTAGTAAGACCTTAGTGCCACATAACGTGCGATAGTACTGCACCGAACGGGCGGTAGTACCGCACCAGAAGCACGGTAGTACCGCATCGCGTCAGATCCGAACCTACTTTTGAATCTGAGAAGATGCGCGAAACCACGGCGGAACTACGGTTGATCAAATCTACCACGGGACAATATATCAAGTATAATTTCTACGCAACACTACTCTCCTACAACCTTCTCTTGCAAAGATTTGGCCTAAAATCTCAAGAACACATGCATCTCCCCAAAAACCTAGAGACAAGAGAACCAACTAGAAAGAGAGGGATTTGGGGAAAAACCTTGGTCCATGGCAAGAGGAAGTGGTGGGGAACGATCCCACCGGTCGGAATCCAAGGAGAGCAGCCGGAGACGAAGATCCGGCGAGGGACTCCGGCCCCGTTCTTGAGCGAGAGAGAGACAAAGACGAAGTGGGGAAAACTTACGAATGGGTATGGGGGAGTTAGAACCCCCCTGTTCCCGTCCTTATCCCCCACGTTCCTCTGACAGCGCGGTAGTACCGCGTATCATCGCGGTAGTACCGCTTGGGTGGAAGAACCGCACCGAAGTGGTAGTACCGCTCTCCCAGGCGGTAGTAAAAAATTACCGCCGCACTAGGTGCGGTAGTACCATGCACTCCATGAGCGATAGTACCGTGGCTCACCGCGGTACTACCGTGGGCTCAAGAAGAAGCATTTTCCAAACACAAGAAAAGAGAGGTCTTCGCGAGGAAACTTCACACAAACAAAACACCACAAAACAAACTCAAACACGAAGAGAAGAAGGGAAAACACGACAACAAGAGACGACCACGAGACACTGCCTCTTCAAGGAGAGGGCGGTGGCCGGAGCCACCTATGTTTGAGTCAATTGGTATGGCACCGCGAAGAATTATCCTTGGGACCATGACCAAAACTTGTCTTTGAAGCACAAGTACCATCAAAAATGGCTAATGTGAAAGATTTGATCAATTTATGCATAATGGGGGGAGGGAAAGTTCATTGAGAGAACAACACTCCCCCTATGTCCATGCCTACATCTAAACAAGACAACAAGTTGAGTATGGTGGGGTGTGCAAGGGTTCAAGCAACATTGCTCGAATCAACGATATTTAGCTCATGCCTTAACTCGCGAAATCTTGCTTCATCCAACGGCTTCGTGAAAAATATCTGCAAGGTTATCCCCTCGCCTAATGTGATCCCAGATGAAGTGATACCGAATCTCAATATGCTTCGTCTTGAAGTGTTGCACCGGGTTGAGAGAAATCTTGATGGCACTTTCATTGTCACACCAAAGAGGCACTTTGTCACAAATGACACTGTAATCCTTTAAAGTTTGCCTCATCCATAAGAGTTGTGCACAACAACTACCGGCCGCTACATACTCTGCTTCGGTGGACGAGAGAGACACACAACTTTGCTTTTTGGAAGACCAACTTACCAAAGAGCAACCAAGGAATTGGCACCCTCCGGAAGTGGACTTCCTATCCACTTTGTCTCCCGCCCAATCGGAGTCCGAATACCCTACAAGCTTGAAGTTTGCTCCTCTTGGGTACCATAAGCCAAAGTTTGGGGTATGAGCCAAATATTGAAAGATTCGCTTGACCGCCACATAGTGACTTTCCTTAGGTGCGTCTTGAAACCATGCACAAATTCCCACACTCAACATGATATCCGGTCTAGATGCACAAAGGTAAAGCAAGGATCCAATCATGGAGCGATATACCTTTTGATCCACCGCTTTACCATTGGGATCTATGTCAAGTTGGCACTTGGTGGGCATTGGAGTGAAAGCCGGCTTGACATCACTTAGCTTGAATCTCTTGAGCATGTCTTGAGTGTATTTGGCTTGGTTGATGAAGGTTCCTTCTCTTCTTTGCTTCACTTCGAACCCTAGAAAGAAATTCAACTCTCCCATGGAAGACATCTTGAACTTTGAGGTCATGAGAGCGGCGAATTCCTCATTGAAAGCTTTGTTAGGGGAACCAAAGATAATGTCATCAACATATAGTTGGCATACAAACAACTCCCCTTTGACCTTCTTAGTAAAAAGAGTGGGGTCGATTAGCCCAACTCAAACCCACGATCTTGTAACAACTCGGTAAGGTGGTCATACCACGCACGTGGGGCTTTTTTAAGCCCATAGAGTACCTTATCGAGTTGATACACATGATCGAGAAAGTAGGGATCCTCGAACCCGGGGGGTTGCTTGACATAGACCAACTCATTAATAGGACCATTAAGAAAAGCACTCTTCACATCCATTTGTTGCAACTTAAAGTTGTGATGAGAAGCATAAGCAATCAACAAACGAATGGATTCAAGGCGAGCAGCGGGAGCAAAGGTTTCATCGTAGTCGATACCCTCGACTTGGGAGTAGCCCTGTGCCACCAATATTGCCTTGTTGCGAATGATGGTCCCATGAGCATCTTGCTTGTTCTTAAATATCCACTTGGTTCCAATGACATTGTGGTTCCCCGTTAGCCTTGGCACCAATCTCCACACCTTGTTGTACTCGAAGTTGTTGAGTTCTTCATGCATGTCATTAAGCCAATCCGGATCTTCGAGTGCTTCATATACCTTTTGGGGTTCAACACAAGAGACAAACGCATGATGTTCGCAATAGTTTGCCAATTGTCTACGAGTGCTTACACCCTTTTTAATGCTTCCAAGTACATTCTTCATGAGATGACCCTTGGTGGAGAGCTTGGAAGCAATCTTGGCGGCACGACGCTCCAATTCCTCCTCGGTGGTGAGTTGAGGAGTGGTCACTTGATCATCTTGAGCGACGTCTTGAGCTTGTTCTTGATCTTGAACTTGCTCGGAGGAGAGAACTTGACCTTGGGCATCACTTGGTGTGTCAACACCGTCTTGAGCATGATCTTGCCCTTGGTCTTGTTCATGAGGATGAGGGCCTTCACTTTGTTCTTTGGAAGCGTGTGGGCCTTGGGTTGGTGATGGCTCCACCTGAGTGGAGCATTGTCCTTCTCCTTCGGCCACAAGGGGTTCCTCAATGGGTAGGATAAAACCAACACCCATTCTTCTTATGGCTTGAGGAGGAATTTCATCACCTACATCACAAGTGCCACTTTGCTCCACTTGGGAGCCGTTATTCTCATCAAACTCCACGTTACACGTCTCCTCAATAAGTCCCGTGGATTTATTGAGGACACGGTAAGCATGAGAGTTTCTAGCATAACCAACAAATATGCCCTCATAAGCTCTAGCCTCAAATTTAGACAACCGAACACCTTTCTTGAGAATGAAACACTTACACCCAAACACCCGAAAGTACTTAAGGTTGGGCTTGTTACCGGTGAGTATCTCATATGGAGTCTTGTTCAAGCCCTTGCGGAGGTAGAGCCGATTGGATGCATGACACGCGGTGTTGATGGCTTCAGCCCAAAAGTTGTATGGAGACTTGAACTCCGCCATCATGGTCCTTGCCGCATCCATCAATGTCCGTTTCTTCCTCTCGCAACACCATTTTGTTGAGGGGTGTAAGGTGCGGAATATTGATGATTGATCCCCTCATCACTAAGAAACTCATCCAAGGTGTAGTTCTTGAACTTGGTGCCGTTGTCACTTCTTATTGTCAAGATCTTTGCATTGTGTTGACGTTGTGCTTCATTTGCAAAGTCAATGATGGTTTGTTGGCTCTCGCTCTTCCTCTTGAAGAAATACACCCAAGTATATCTTGAGTAGTCATCCACAATCACCAAGCAATACTTCCTACCCCCAATACTATCAAAGGATGGAGGCCCAAAGAGATCCAAGTGAAGGAGCTCCAAAGGCCTCTTTGAGTAAATGATAGTCGTGGGAGGGTGAGCCTTCTCATGAAGCTTTCCTTCGATACAAGCCCTGCAAGCACGATCTTTAGCAAAACTAACATTCGTTAGTCCATGGACATGGTCCCCCTTGAGAAGACTTTGCAAAGATCTCATATTGACATGGGCTAAACGCCGATGCCAAAGCCATCCCACATCAACTTTAGCCATTAGGCATGTCGCGGTCTTAGTGGGTCGCTCCGAAAAGTTAATCATATATAGACCGTTCTCGACATGCCCAACAAAGGCTACTTTAAGAGTCTTTCTCCACAAGAGGGCCACGGTATCAATATCAAAGAAAGTGGCAAAGCCCATGATTGCAAGTTGACGAACGGAAAGTAAATTGTATGCAAGGGACTCAACAAGCATGACCTTCTTGATCGTGAGATCATGAGAGATGACAACCTTGCCAAGTCCCAATACCTTAGAAGATGAGGCATCACCCCACTCGACATTGGTGGGCATAGATGGAATCTTGTGCATGTCCACCACCAAGTCCTTGCTTCCGGTCATATGATTTGTAGCTCCACTATCGAGCAACCATGATCCCCCACCGGAAGCAAACAACTACAAGAGATCAATTCTTGGTTTTAGGTACCCATTTTATAATGGGTCCTTTGATGTTAGTAACAAGGGTCTTGGGAACCCAAATAGACCATTCAATGTACTCATGAGGAGAACCAACAAATTTGGCATAGACATGCCCATCACTAGCACGACATAACACATAAGAAGGATTAAAGTCGCCGGCTTCGTTGGGAGGGGTGGCATTGCCCTTTTTGACACCGCCACCCTTCGCATTGTTCTTCTTCTCCTTGGAAGCACTCTCTCCCTCCTTCACAAACGTTTGCTTGAGAGGAGGAGGTCGTTTGGTCTTGTTATCCTTCTTATTGTTCTTGGGGTTGGGTGCGAACCCAATCCCCTCCTTGGCCACAACTCCCTTTTGATTTCTCAAAAGGTCGTTTAGGTTCTTCTCACCTTGTATGCATGACACAAGGCCTTTCTCAAGTTGCTCCTTCAACTTAACATTCTCCTCAATAAGATGCACATGCTCACAACAAGGGTTAGTAGCATTTGCATTATCCATTAACACCATACGAGGAAAAGTGGCTTTCTCCTTTGTTAGCTTCACTTGGAGTTGATCATGAGACTCCTTGAGGGTAGCATGAACACCCTTCAAGACTTTGTGAGCCTTGTCGAGAATGTCAAACTCCTATTTGAGTCAAGCAAGATCAACCCCAAGCTTTGCCTTCTCGGAGTTTAGCACACGAGAAACAACAAGCGCATGATCAAGATCTTTCTTTAATTTAGCATGATCATCGTTGTGAGACTCCTCAAGAGCCAAACGAAGACCACGCTCTTCCTCAAGAGCATTGGAAAGATCCGAAATCTCATCGGCATAGTCACGACTATGCCCCTCCATCTTAGAGATGGTATCTTCTTGAGCCTCGATCATGTCATTGGCTTCACCAAGTTGTTCCAAGAGAGCAACAAAGTGATTCTTGGATTTACCCTTGAGTTTACCCATAAAGGCCTCAAACTCATTCACCTCCACATTAGTTCCCTCATGTTTATCAATGCTATCTGTCGAAGAAGGATGATTAATGATGGTAGTTTTGATGTTGGGGGGTTACCTTGTTGGTGGCTTTAGCCATGAGGCACTTGGCGGTGATGCTCTCATTGGGTGAGTCGAAGAGAGACACCCGTGGAGTCGTTGCAATGGCAACGGAGGCCATGGCAACCGATTCACCATATTCATCATCGTCATCATCCTCATTGTACTCTTCTTGTACCACCAATGCCTTAGGAGGGGTCTTCTTGGTGAAATTGCTCTTGTTGGGGAACGACTTGGCCTTGTCCTTTCGGATGAGCTTGCCACCATTGTCTTCCCTCTTCTCACAAGGGCACTCCACAACAAAGTGGCTTACATTGCCACAATTGAAACAAGTCCTCAATCGTTGCTTGCCCTTTGTGCCACTTGAATTGTTCTTGTTGAAGTTGGGCCTTGAGTTCTTCTTGCTCCAAAATTGCCTTGAAGCAAGGGCCATGTGTTCATGATAGGCATACTTCGTATGTTCGAGGTTGCTCTCCTCTTCTTCCTCTTCGTCCTCTTCCTCCATACTAACCTTGGCCTTTAGAGCAAGGTTGGGTTTCTTTACTCTTTGAGAGCGAAGTATCGCATTGTCGGCGGTCTTGTCCAAGATGCTCATAGCAACGAACTCATCCAACACATCACTTGAGGACAAGGTGTGGAAGTCCGGCCTTTGACGAATTACGGAGGGCATGGCTTTGTGGTAGGGCATCATTGCCTTGAGGAATTTGCGCTTGATCCAATTGTCATCCGTGTCCTTGCTTCCATGATCTCGGAGCGATACCGCGAGTTTGGTTACCCTCCGATAGAGCTCACGAGATTCTTCATCTTCTTTCATTGCAAACTCATCGGCTTCATCTTGCACCACTTCATAGTTGGAGCGTTGAATGCTTGCGCTTCCCCGATAGAGGGAAACCACTTGGCGCCAAGCATCTTTGGCCAAGGAGTAAGGCCGGAGATGACGAAGGTCTTCGGGTGGGATAGCTTCTTGAATGATGAAGAGAGCATTCTCATTGAATTGATTATCCACGGCTTCTCTAGGAGTGAAGTTGCTTCGGTCATGCGGATAGAAACCTTCTTCAATGATTCTCCAAAGGTTAGAGTTCACATGATTTAAATGATGCTTAAAATGATAGAACCAAGAGTCAAATTCAACATTCTTCTCAATCTTAGGGGCCGGCCCGACATGATTCAAATGAGTGGAAGGGAGAGGTCCACCATATACAAGTGGAGGTTCCACATGGGCAAAGATGGTGCCACTCTTACCACTAGTAAGAAGGGCTTTCTTGCTAGTAGCTTCCCCCTTGTCGGAGGTAGCATCTGTCACCTTGTTGGCGGGATCACTCACTTTCAACGGTGTGGTGGAAAGTTTAAGCTCTTCTAAGAAATCTTTAACATGCTTTTGACCTCGGTCGTGATGGAGGTTTTCAATGTGTCCAACGCCACATTGAACTCCTCACGAGAGACCACGGTTCCCCCATCTCCCGTAGAAGATATCAGATTTGCACCAGAGTGCTCCTCCTCACCTTCTACGACTTCAACCATACTCTTTGAACGGTAAAGTCCTTAATAAAGAGACGAGGCTCTGATACCAATTGAAAGGATCAATATAGTTGACTAGAGGGGGGTGAATAGGCAACAAATAATTTTTAGCTTTTCTTTAACAATTTCAACTTTGCATCAAAGTAGGTTGTCTAGATATGCAACTAAGTGAGCAACCTATATGACGTAACAAAGATAAGTACACAAGCAAGCAATAGATATATCACAAATAAGCTTGCACAAGTAAAGGCATGAGATAACCAAGAGTGGAGCCGGTGGAGACGAGGATGTGTTACCGAAGTTCCTTCCCTTTGAGGGGAAGTACGTCTCCGTTGGAGCGGTGTGGAGGCACAATTATCCCCAACAAGCCACTAGGGCCACCGTATTCTCCTCACGCCCTCACACAATGCGAGATGCTGTGATTCCACTATTGGTGCCCTTGGAGGCGGTGATCGAACCTTTACAAACAAGGTTGGGGCAAACTCCACAACTCAATTGGAGGCTCCCAACGACACCACAAAGCTTCACCACAATGGACTATGGCTCCACGGTGACCTCAACCGTCTAGGGTGCTCAAACACCCAAGAGTAACAAGATCCGCAAGGGATTAGTGGGGGGAATCAAATTTCTCTTGGTGGAAGTGCAGATCGGGGCCTTCTCAACCACTACCGAGCAAATCAACAAGTTTGATTGGCTAGGGAGTGAGATCGGGCAAAAATGGAGCTTGGAGAAACAATGGAGCTTAGGGTTGGAAGAGATGGTCAACTAGAGGAAGAAGACACCCCTTTTATAGCTGAGGACAAAAATCCAACCATTATCCACCTACCAGCCCGCGACCAGCGGTACTACCGCCCCAGACCAGCGGTACTACCGCAAGGCCATGCGGTACTTCCGCTCCTGACAAGCGGTACTACCGCAAGGCCATGCGGTACTACCGTGAGGAACCGCGGTACTACCGCAGCAGCAGCAGTAGCTAGGGCACACCTGTAGCACAAGGGCTGAGGACGGTACTGCCGCAGGCGCGGTACTACCGCTCCCCCTTGCGGTACTACCGCAAGGCAGGAAACCCCTAGCCTGGGAAGAGCATGGATAAAAATACATCTGTGCCTACTTCCGCTGGAAAACGGACGAAGCAAAAATCCGGCACAGTACTACCGCAGAGGAGCGGTACTACCGCCTTGCAGCTAAGCCAGGCCGCGCACGGTACTACCGTGCAAGGGATGCGGTACTACCGCGGTGGCGCGGATGTAAAAAATTACATGCGCCCCTACTCTCGCAATGGAGCGGTACTTGGCCTGGGGGCCACGGTACTACAGCTCCAGAGGAGCGGTACCACCATGGGCACCTGCGGTACTACTGCACCGTAGTACGGTACTACCGCGGGTGCCTGCGGTACTACCGCTCTCCAGGGAGCAGTACTACCGCAAGCCCATCAACAGCAGCCAGGACAAGGCAAAGAGGATAAATGGAGGATGCTCCAAAGTGCAGAGGAAAGGAGGGGACAAGGAAGAAAACGTGAACATGATGATTCCACCCGAACCTTTCCGACGCAGACCCCCTCTTAATAGTATGGCTTTCCTATGACTCAAATCCACCAAAAAGAAACAAAGAAAAACGACGTCTTCAATAGTCTTCGAGGGACACCAAACCGTCTTGTGCCTAGCAATGAAACGCCTGGGAAACTCAAGACACACGATTAGTCCGCAAAAGCATTGTCATCAATCACCAAAACACCTTAGGGATAAATATGCCCTTACAGCATGTTCACTAATAAGTTTAAGTTCACCTTTGACATTAGCCATATAATCACCCAAGTGTTCAAGCATATTTGAATTGTATTTCAATTGTCTACCAAAATAAGCATTAAAATCTTCTTGCTTAGCCATAAATTTATCAAACTCATCTAAGCATGGGCTAGCAAATTTAGTAAATGGGATTTCAGCTTTATCATATCGATAGAGAGAATTTACCTTTACTACCTGTGTCGGGTTATCAAGAGCATGAGTTTCTTAAATAGTTAATGGATTAAGATCATATGTTTCTTCAACGGGCGGTAAATTAAGACCATGTATTTCTTTAATAGGAGGTAAATTCTTAACATCTTCAGCTTTAATACCCTTTTCTTTCATAGATTTCTTTGCCTCTTGCATATCTTCGGGACTGAGAAATAGAACACTCCTCTTCTTCGGAGTTGGTTTAGGAAGAGGCTCAGGAAGTTTCCAATTATTTTCATTTGTCAACATATTATTCAATAGAATTTCAGCTTCATCCGGTGTTCTTTCCCTGAAAACAGAACCAGCACAACTATCCAGGTAATCTCTAGAAGCATCGGTTAGTCCATTATAAAAGATATCAAGTATTTCATTTTTCTTAAGAGGATGGTCAGGCAAAGCATTAAGTAACTTGAGAAGCCTCCCCCAAGCTTGTGGGCCGGGAGACTCTCTTCTTCAATTTGCACAAAATTATATATACCCCTTAAAGCAGCTTGTTTCTTATGAGCAGGGAAATATTTAGCAGAGAAGCAATAAATCATATCCTGAGGACTCACAATCAGGATCAAGAGAATTAAACCATATCTTAGCATCACCCTTTAATGAGAACGGAAATATTTTAAGGATATAAAAGTAGCGAGTTCTCTTGTCATTAGTGAACAGGGTGGCTATATCATTTAATTTAGTCAGATGTGCCACAACAGTTTCAGATTCCATAGCCATGAAAATGATCAGATTCAACCAAAGTAATTATATCTGGATCAACAAAGAATTCATAATCCTTATCAGTAACACAGATAGGTGAAGTAGCAAAAGCAGGGTCAGGTTTCATCCTAGCATTTAGAGATTGCTTATTCCATTTAGCTAATAACCTCTTAAGTTCGTATCTATCTTTGCAAGCTAAAATAGCTAGAGCAACTTCTTTTTCAAAAACATAACCCTCAGGAATAACAGGTGAGTCTTCATCATCACTTTCATCAATATTATCAGATTCAATATTTTCATTCTCTCTAACCCTAGCAAGTTGTTCATCAAGAAATTCACCAAGTGGCACAGTAGTATCAAGCATAGAAGTAGTTTCATCATAAGTATCATGCATAGCAGAAGTGGCATCATCAATAACATACGACATATCAAAAAAAATAACAAAAGCAGGTTTAGGTGTCGCAAGCTTACTCAAAACAGAAGGTGAATCAAGTGCAGAGCTAGATGGCAGTTCCTTACCTCCCCCTCGTAGTTGAGGGATAAATCTTGGTTTTTGGATCTCTCAAGTTCTTCATAATGATAAGCAGATATAAATCCCAAGTGACTCAAAGAATAGAGCTATTCTCCCCGGCAACGGCGCCAGAAAATAGTCTTGATAACCCACAAGTATAGGGGATCGCAAGAGTTTTTGAGGGTAGAGTATTCAACCCAAATTTATTGATTCGACACAAGGGGAGCCAAAGAATATTCTCAAGTATTAGCAGTTGAGTTGTCAATTCAACCACACCTAGAAACTTAATATCTGCAGCAAAGTATTTAGTAGGAAAGTAATATGATAGTAGTGGTAACGGTAGCAAAAGGTAATGATAGCAATAGTAATGTTTTTGGTATTTTGTAGTGATGATAGCAATAGCAACGGAAAAGTAAATAAGCGAAGAACAATATATGGAAATCTCGTAGGCAATGGATCAGTGATGGAGAATTATGCCGGATGCGGTTCATCATGTAACAGTCATAACCTGGGGTGACACAGAACTAGCTCCAATTCATCAATGTAATGTAGGCATGTATTCCAAATATAGTCATACGTGCTTATGGAAAAGAACTTGCATGACATCTTTTGTCCTACCCTCCCGTGGCAGCGGGGTCCTAATGGAAACTAAGGGATATTAAGGCCTCCTTTTAATAGAGTACCGGAACAAAGCATTAGCACATAGTGAATACATGAACTCCTCAAACTACGGTCATCACCGGTAAGTATCCCAATTATTGTAACTTCGGGGTTAACGAATCATAACACATCATAGGTGACTATAGACTTGCAAGATAGGATCAAGAACTCTCATATATTAATGAAAACATAATAGGTTCAGATCTGAAATCATGGCACTCGGGCCCTAGTGACAAGCATTAATCATAGCAAAGTCATAGCAACATCAATCTCAGAACATAATGGATACCAGGGATCAAACCCTAACAAAACTAACTCGATTACATGATAAATCTCATCCAACCCATCACCGTCCAGCAAGCTTACGAAGGAATTACTCATGCACGGCGGTGAGCATCATGAAATTGGTGATGGAGGATGGTTGATGATGACGATGACGACGGATTCCCCTCTCCGGAGCCTCGAACGGACTCCAAATCAGCCCTCCCGAGAGGTTTTAGGGCTCGTAAAACACGATGAATTCTTCTCTCTGATTTTTTTCTCCCTGAAAGAAAATATATAGAGTTGAAGTTGAGGTCGGAGGAGCTCCAAGGGGCCCACGAGGTAGGGGGCGCGGCCCCCCACCCTCGTGGACAGGTGGTGGGCCCCCTGGTCTTCATATTTTGCAAGGATTTTTTATTATTTCCGAAAAGATGTTCCGTGAAGTTTCAGGTCATTCCGAGAACTTTTGTTTCTGCACATAAATAACACCATAGGAATTCTGCTGAAAACAACGTCAGTCCGGGTTAGTTCCATTCAAATCATGCAAGTTAGAGTCCAAAACAAGGGCAAAAGTGTTTGGAAAAGTAGATATGACGGAGACGAATCACGGGGCCAAGAGCAAACAACAATGCTGACCACTTTGGGCCATCAACTGAGGAAGAGATGGAGGCCGATTTGAAAAGGATAGATGCCATGGAGGAGGATGAAGAAGTTACTTCTCGTTTCCGAGCGGGGTTCACTATGGGGGAACTACAGAGTTCGGCTATTCCAAACTCGGTCATCCCTTCCAATGTTAGATTTCTTTCTTATGAAAATATGAAAAAGAGTGTTACTTGTTCTCCCGCAGCTATGCAACATCCTTGGGTGAAGGGAGCTTTAGCCGTCACGGGCAAGCTCCGTAAGGAAATAATGGACCTTAAGCAGCAAGTCAATAAGCTTGAAGAAGAGAATCGTATCCTGAGGGGCATCATCGCCAAAAATATCACATCACCACCCCCTGAAGAAGGAGACATAAACACGGGGGTATGGCATTCCCCTTGGCAACTACCAAGCTTGGGGGAGTGCCCCGGTATCGTATCACCATCACTTTTATCTTTTCCGTTTTTCTTAGTTCGATCCTTTTGGTAATATCTTGATCTAGTAGAATAAAGTTTTAGTAGGATCTAGTTGTGAGTTTTGCTTTATGATCCTTCTATGTAATCGAGTCTGTGAGCTATATATAATAAAGTTTAGTGTTGAGTCAAGGGCTTGATTATTTTGCTATGATCTTGAGGGAATAGAATAAAAGAGAAGAAATAAAAAGAAATAAAGAGATCATATGGATCTTATGGAGAGTAATGACTTCACATATAAAGAGTATGATGAATAAAAGTTGTTGAAAGTTGACAAACATAGTTTTGGTCATTGTTGCAATTAATAGGAAGTAGTAAAGAAAGAGAGATTTTCACATATAAATATACTATCTTGGACATCTTTTATAATTGTGAGCACTCATTAAAGTATGATATGCTAAAGATTTGATGTTGGACAAGGAAGACAACGTAATGGGTTATGTTTTCTTATATCCGAGATAAATTATATTGTCATGGATCATCCAACATGTTGAGCTTGCCTTTCCCTCTCTTGCTAGCCAATTTCTTTGCACCAAGTAGAAATACTACTTGTGCTTCCAAATATCCCTAAACCCAGTTTTGCCATGAGAGTCCACCATATCTACCTATGGGTTGAGTAAGATCCCTCAAGTAAGTTGTCATTGTTGCAAACAATAAGAATTGCTCTCTAAATATGCATGACTTATTAGTGTGGAGAAAATAAGCTTTATACGATCTTGTGATGTGGAAGAAATAAAAGCGACATACTGCATAATAAAGGTCCATATCACAAGTGGCAATACAAAGTGACGTTCTTTTGCATTAAGATTTCGTGCATCCAACCATAAAAGCACATGACAACCTCTGCTTCCCTCTGCGAAGGGCCTATCTTTTATTTTTGTCTTATACTTCATGCAAAGAGTCATGGTGATCTTCACCTTTCCTTTTTACATTTTATCCTTTGGCAAGCACAATGTGTTGGAAAGATCATGATATATATGGCTAATTAGATGTGGGTTTTCATGAACTATTATTGTTGACATTACCCTTGAGGTAAAACGTTGGGAGGCAAAACTATAAGCCCCTCTCTTTCTCTGTGTCTGATTAAAACTTCATAACCATAAATATCGCGTGAGTGTTAGCAATTGTGAAAGACTAAAAGATGGTTGAGTATGTGGACTTTCTGAGAAGCTCTTATATTGACTCTTTCCTATGTTATGATAAATTGCAATTGCTTCAATGACTGAGATTATATTTTGTTAGTATTCAATGAAGTTTCTGATTCATACTTGAGTATGTGAATGAATTGTTACTTTAGCATGGGAGATCATATCACAACACACACACACACACACACACATATATATATATGTTGTTGTTCTAAGAATGATCATGATGCCCTCATGTTCGTATTTTATTTTATCAACACCTCTATCTCTAAACATGTGGACATATTTATCGATATCGGCTTTCGCTTGAGGACAAGCGAGGTCTAAGCTTGGGGGAGTTGATACGTCCATTTTGCATCATGCTTTTATATTGATAATTATTGCAGTATGGGCTGTTATTACACATTATCTCATGATACTTATGCCTATTATCTCTTATTTTACAAGGTTTACATGAAGAGGGGGAATGCCGGCAGCTGGAATTCTGGGCTGGAAAAGGAGCAAATATTAGAGACCTATTCTGCACATCTCCAAAAGTCCTGAAACTCCACGGGAATTATTTTCAGAATATATAAAAAAAGAGTGAATTCCACTTTTTACCCCATATTTATACATTTGTGACACTAATTACCCCTTCGAGTGAAAATTCGTCTAGAATACCCCTTTTGAAATCTTTGGACCCTTGTTTTTTGATGCGTGTCCATCAGGTAAGGTGTGAGGTGACGCCCTGTATCCAAAAACATGTGGACGGCCACAAGGAGTGGAATAGATAGACAAGAGAAGCTTGGACAAGATCGCCAATGATGCCCTCCGATCCTTACAGTTTTTTTTTACAAATCAATGACGCAACATGCCGATCCTATCGACCATAAACAGACAAAATGTAAAACTGGGGTAAAACCGTGTTAAAAGTCTCCAAAATCTGACATTTCGATAAAAGTTCCGCTAAATAGGGTAATATGTGTCACAAATGTACAACTACAAGGTAAAAAATGGAATTCACTCTAAAAAAAATTGGGCGAAAGAAGTACCAGAGGGGGCCACCCACCGTCCACGAGGGTGGAGGCGAGCCCTACCCCCCTGGGCGCGCCCCCTGCCTCGTGGGCCCCCTGTCGGTGTCAAAACCGGCGGATCTCGGGTAGTGGGTCCCGAATTGTGCGTCTAGGCCGGATGGTAACAGGAGGCAGGGAACATGATGTTTTACCCAGGTTCGGGCCCTCTTGATGGAGGTAAAACCCTATGTCCTGCTTGATTAATATTGATGATATGGGTAGTACAAGAGTAGATCTACCACGAGATCAAGGAGGCTAAACCCTAGAATCTAGCCTATGGTATGATTGTTGTATGATGAAGTTGTATATTCTATCGACTAGCCTGGCCCTGGTTTATATAATGCACCAGAGGCCTAGGTTAACAAGAGTCCTAGCCGAATACGCCGGTGGGGAGAAGTCCTTGTCTTGATCGCCAAGTCTTTGTGGAATCTTCCTTGTATGCGGCAGCTGTTCGAACTGGCCCATGAGTATACGGCCATGGGGGGCCTCGGCCCAATCTAATAGATCAGGAGACGACTTGGTGAGTACCCCCTAGTCCAGGACACCGTCACCCCCTGGTAGCCCTCCAATGCCATCTTTGGCTATATGGAGTCTTTCGTCGGGGAAAAATCATAAGCAAGCTCACGGGACAAAACTCCGCCGCCACGAGGTGGAACCTTGGCGGAACCAATCTAGGGCTCCGACGGAGCTGTTCTGCCAGGGAAACTTCCCTCCAGGAGGGGGAAATCATCACCATCGTCATCACCAACGATCCTCTCATTGGGAGGGGGCAATCTCCATCAACATCTTCACCAGCACCATCTCATCTCAAACCCTAGTTCATCTCTTGTATCCAATCTTTGTATCCAAACCTCAGATTGGTACATGTGGGTTGCTAGTAGTGTTGATTACTCCTTATAGTTGATGCTAGTTGGTTTACTTGGTGGAAGATCATACGTTCAGATCCATTATGCATATTAATACCCCCTGATTATGAACATGAATATTATTTGTGAGTAGTTACGTTTGTTCCCGAGGACATGGGAGAAGTCTTGCTATAAGTAGTCATGTGAATTTTGTATTCGTTCGATATTTTGATGAGATGTATGTTTTCATCCCTCTAGTGGTGTCATGTGAACGTCGACTACATGACACTTCACCATTGTTTGGGCCTAGAGGGAGGCATGGGAAGTAATAAGTAGATGATGGGTTGCTAGAGTGACAGAAGCTTAAACCCTAGTTTATGCGTTGCTTCATAAGGGGCTGATTTGGGTCCATATTTTCATGCTATGGTTAGGTTTACCTTAATACTACTATTGTACTTGCAGATGCTTGCAATAGGGGTTAATCATAAGTGATATGCTTGTCCAAGTAAGGACAGTACCCAAGCACCAGTCCATCCACATATCAAATTATTAAAGTACCGAACGTGAATCATATGAACGTGATGAAAACTAGCTTGACGATAATTCCCATGTGTCCTCGGGAGCGCTTTACTTTATATAAGAGTTTGTCTAGGCTTGTCCTTTGCTACAAAAAGGATTGGGCCATCTTGATGCACCTTATTTACTTTCATTACTTGTTATTCGTTACAAATTACCTTACCACAAAACTATTTGTTACCGATAATTTCAATGCTGATAGAGAATAACTTACTAAAAACTGCTTATCATTTCCTTCTGCTCCTTGTTGGGTTCGACACTCTTACTTATCGAAAAGGCTACGATAAATCCCCTACACTTGTGGGTCATCAACTTTCCTAAAGGATTTTTTGTGAGATTGCCTAAAGGATTAGGTGCTTGGAACAATTGTCACCACATAAAGAAAGGAGGCAAGAGGTTGGACTCAATGTTTTTCCCTTTGGGGTCGCATTGAAAAATAGACCATAGGAAAAAATGTGTGCTAATTCTACAAAAAAATTGTATAGGAAAAATTCATAAGAAATGGAATCCTTGAAAAAATTATGGGATTTATATGGAATAAAGATAGGCCCTAGCATTTTCATAGATGAAGTTTGCATGTGTATTTGATGTTGTGTTTTGAAGTCATCTCACATCTATATAGAAACGTTTTTAGTTCCTTGATTCCAAAAAAAGCCGATGAGTTTCATTGCTTTTGGAGGTAATTGGATTACATTGTTAGTTGAAACCAATATGTTGTGTTTGGTTCAGTTGGCCCGTAATGCCCACGTATTTGCATTAGAGGCCTATTCAAAGTCGATATTGTGTAGGTATTGTCGAGTGAACACTAACCTCTGCCGAGTGTAACACACTAGGCAAACTTGGAATTTGTCGATTGTTATATGTCGTCAAATGTATTTTCCAATGCACTCGGCAAAGTTTGTTGAGTGCCCGAGATAATACACTAGTCAAACAAGACATTTTCGGTAGTGTACCATACATTGCTAGCCATGCCCTTCCTGCCCTTGTTGCAGAGGTATACTTTTTATTTGAGGTGTCATGCACACATCTATCATTCTTGTCCATCAGGCTACATGTTTTAATCATCAGGATTAACTCCTGACCATACCTCTATACAAGCACATTTTCTTTGTACAAGTTTTGACATTCAGATTGCAATTGGGACACTGAATTTTCTTCCTATTGAACTTCTGCTTGGGCTTCTCCATATTGGGCTATGGGTTCATCCTACCTTGCTCATGCGAGGAGCTCTGGCTCTTCTCCTTCCTAGATCCACTACCAGACACATCATATGAGTTCTCCCCCTAGCACTCAAGGCCAATCACTAAGCATGTGTTAGCATCAAGTGCTCATCTTCCATGGTATCCCTAAAGTTTAAATTTAACCTTTCATCATGCATCTTGTATCGCTTGATGAGATCCTAAATTGTGAGCGAGAGTCTTCACATTGATGCATTGCTCAATGTCAGACGTGATCAACGTATAACATGGAGAGGCGGCACGAAGGAAACGACATACAACCAAAGTATCATCAATTTTCTCACTGAGTTAATGATCATGGTAACCTCGATGTGAAGTTGTCCACAGACTTGCCACTTTCCACCCTCGAGATCTTTTACTTCCTGTGAAATGCTTGTTGGTTCGTCTCATGACCGTGATCACGATCACGGATGACCTTGATGATATACCACATTTCTTTTCACAGTTTCCTTTGTAGTGAAATGATGCATCTTTATTCTATCACCAATGGGGTTGACGGTATCCCAAATTTCGTGGCACTCGAAGGTTGTATTCTTCTTCAAAACCAATATGTCTTAGTCCTTATGCTCCAATATGGAGTATTACCACATGGGGGTGCGAATTCGGTAGGAACTGTAAGTGCATCTAGTGCCCCTTAGTGATTTTGGTGTATTGAAGACTTATAGGTTAAGGGAATGATGCGTTTGTGAGTGTACACAGGTCTATAAGCCTATGAGGAGTTTGATATTTACAGAGAAAGTCGACCCCTAAAATGAAGTTCTTCGACTGAAGACTTTGAAATTCTGAAGACTTTCTGAAGACTTTGAAAGTGAAGAAATTGGTGTAATCCTGAAGACTTGGTATTCATTCGAGGAACATGAAGCATGAAGACTTTTGTTTTCATTGTTTCATTTTCTCTTTCTTGAGTCATAGGAAACACCGTACTGTTAAAGGGGGTCGAGGAAATACAAAGGAAAATTTTCCATGTGATGCTCAACTCAAATCCTACACCTACCAATCCCTTCGAGTGAAGCCATTGGAAATCTCATATAGTTCAGTCAATTTCTTCAATGACAGAGATGAAGTTCTTCTGGTCTCTGAGGAATTTGTTCTGACTGAGGAGTTAGGAATTCGCCAGTGCAGATTGCCTACATAGTGAGGAACATGATAGCCCTGAGGAATTTGATACTCAAAATTCCGACCGTTGTTGTGCTATGCGCCAGCTATCCCAAAATATCTACCCACCTAACGGTCATATCATTGAAGGGCATTTATGTCTTATCATGTCAGGCTACTCCCTAGGTTATAAATAGCCGCCCCCTACAACCACTAGCTAGTTGGCTGCTCTGAGAGAAACTAACACTTGTCATTTGAGAGCATCCTATCCTTCGAGGACTTTGAGTGAAAATCATCAAGTGAGGAAAACCCAAACCCAAACACCTACAAACCCCAAGTGATTGAGCATCACTGAAGAGATTGATCCTGCGTGGATCCGACGCTTGTTACCTTTGAAGACTGTGCATCTTCCAGGCGGTTAGGCGTTATGGTCTAGAGCATCCAAGAGGAAACTGTGGATCGCCGAGTGACCAAGTCTGTGAAGGTTTGGAAGTCACCTGAAGACTTACCACAAGTGATTGGGCGAGGTCTGTGTGACCTTATCTCAAGGGGAATACAGTGAGGACTGAGTGTTCTGGACTGCGTGTTCAGAACTGGGTGTCCGGGACTGTGTGCCCTCAGGTTTAAATACCTAGCCTCCCTAACCAGACGTACAACTGTCGCAACAGTTGGAACTGGTCTACCAAATCATTGTATTCACCAAGCTACCCGGTTCCATTTCCTCAACCCTTTCATTTCCTCATTTCTGTGTTGTGAGCTTGTTCATATCTATTTAAATACTTTGACTAAAGACTTTCTCAATTTCCTCAGTTCAATTTCTTCAGTCTGCTTGTCTTCATCCTGTGTTATCCTGTGTTATCTTGTGTTTATGCTTTCTATACTCTGTGCCTGTTTTTCATTTCATCATGAATACCATGCTCATGTTCTGTTATGTTTACTTCTGAGTACTTATTCCGCTGCAACTAGTTCTTCACTCAGGAAATTCCTCACCCTAAAATTCCTCAGTGAAGAATTCATAAAAATCGCCTATTCACCCCCCCTCTAGTCGATATAACGCACTTTCAATTGGTATCAGAGCAAGGTACTCCCTTGTTCTGTGTGATTTTGGTTTAACCGCCTGGAGTTTTAGTTATGTCGACCGCAGGTATGATCAAGGTTTCTGCTGGGTGTCCTACCTTCGATGGGACGGACTACCCCTACTGGAAGAATAAGATGCGCATGCATCTTGAGGCAATTGATAACGATATCTGGTACGTTGTGGAGAATGGTGTTCCCTCTGTCACTCCCACCATCAACGCTGCTGATGTGAAGAGATTCAAGCAACTCGACTCTCAAGCGAAGAATATCATATGTGGCCATCTGAGCAAAGGGCAGTATGGCAGATTGAGTGCTTTGGAGACGACTAAGCTTATCTGGGACAGGCTGTCCAAGTTCAATGAGGGAGTCTCAACACAGCGTGACTCTCGAGTTGACGTTCCTCGAAATCTCTTCAACTGCTTCAAAAGACTCGACAATTAAAATGTTCAGCAGGCCTTCGATCGCCTCACTAACATCTCAAATGAGCTTCAAGCACTTGGTGCCGCTGATATCACCGACCATGAGGTGGTGACGAAATTGCTGAGATCGCTTGATTCCTCATTTGGTACCTTGGCATTGATGATATAAGAACATGGAGACTACAAGTCACTTGATCCCACCGATATCCTCGAGAGACTAAACACTCATGAGTTCCAGCTTGCTGAGAAGAGATATCTCTATGGACCAAGCTATGGTAAATCACGGGCTCTAAAGGCCAAGGCAGTGTCTAAATCTGATGGTGAAGATTCTAACAGCAGCCTTGGTGACCCTTGAAGAACTGAGCTAGGAGCTAGCTATGCTCGTAAGGAAATTCCAAAAGTTCTCAAGACGTGTTCGCTTTGGTAAATCCTCAAGAAGTGGTGACTTGAGAACAGATTCCTCATCCCATGATTACAAGAAGAGACTCTGCCACAAATGCAAGAAGCCTGGACACTACATTCAAGATTGTCCTCAGTGGGAAAAGGGATCAAAGAAGAAGAAGTACAAGGATTACAGTTCTGATGATTCAAAGAAGAAGAAGAAATCTTCAAATTCCTCGTCATCAAAACCTTCAAGGTCCTCATCTCACAAGAAGAGCAGCTCCAAGAAGGCTCGGGCATTCATTGGTAAGGAAATGGACTCTGAGGCTGAATCTGAGGAAAATAAGGAAGATGAGGAATCTGAGGAGTCAGACTCTGGTGTGGCGAGCCTAGACCTTGCTACCGCGTTCGTCAGCAAGTCCATCTTCAACTCTGAAGAAAAGGACCTCCCCAACACTACTGATGACGGCGATGAGGACTACGCTCCCACCTATTGCTTCATGGCAAAAGGCTCAAAGGATGATCAACCCAAAGCCACTAAGTGGGTCCTCGATAGTGGATGTACAAATCACATGACTGGTGACAGGAGCTTATTGATGGACACTGCTTTATCTCCATCACATCTGAAGCATATCACCTACGCTGACAAAGGAAAAAGCAAGGTATTGGGTCTAGGTAAGGTTGCAATCTCAAAGGATCGACACATGGACAAAGTCATGCTTGTCGAGTCCTTAGGGTTCAACCTCATGTCTGTCTTAATGCTTTGTGATCTTGATATGGTTGTTGTATTTGGCAAGTATCATTGTGTTGTGATCATGGAAGCTAACAATTGCAAAGTCTTCGAAGGCTTTAGGAGAGGAGATTTGTATATTGTTGACTTCTCTACAGGACCACAACCTGCTACATGTCTACTTGCAAAAGCTTCAGAAGGCTGGCTATGGCATCGATGACTTGGTCATGCTGGCATGAGGAATCAGCACATGCTCGCGAAGAAGAAGCGTGTCATTGGCATCGAGGGTGTCAAATTCCTCAAGGACCATTTGTGTGGAGCCTGTGAAGCTGGAAAGATGACCAAGGCCAAGCATCCAGCAAAGACTATCATGACAACTACTCGACCATTTGAATTGCTTCACATGGATCTCTTTGGCCCTACTCACTATGCCACATTTACTAATGCTGCATCCTTATATGGCTTTGTCATTGTTGATGATTATTCTCGATATACATGGGTCCATATCATCACTTACAAAACTCAAGTGCAGGAAGTCTTCAAACGATTTTCATCGAGGTCTTCAACCAACTTTGGTGTGAAGATCAAGCACATCAGAAGTGATAATGGACCTGAGTTCAAGAACACTGGTATTGATGACTATCTTGATGAACTTGGTATTACTCATGAGTTATCTGCTCCTTATACTCCTCAGCAAAATGGCATCATGGAGCGCAAGAACAGGACTCTTGTTGAGATGGCTCGCACTATGCTTGATGAGTACAAGACGCCTCCTCGCTTTTGGCCTGAGGCAATTGATACTGCGTGCCACATCATCAACAGGGTATATCTTCACAAATTCTTCAGGAAGACTGCATATGAACTCCTCACCGACAAGAAACCCAATGTGAGTTATTTCAAAGTCTTCGGTGCAAAATGTTGGATTAGAGATCCTCATCACAATTCTAAATTTGCACCTAAAGCACATGAAGGTTTTATGCTCGATTATGGTAAGGACTCACACACCTATAGAGTATTCAACACCTGTCATCACAAGGTTGTTGAAACTGTAGATGTGCGGTTCGATGAAACTAATGGCTTGCAAAGAGAGCACGTACCTCCTGTGACAGATGAAATACATCCTGAGGAATCTATTAAGTTCAAGGCTATTGAGGATGTCACTCCTACTGAAGAATCTGCTGAAGAAGTCATTCCAGAACATGAAGAACGTCATGCTGATGCACCTGAGGAAAATGGTGCTGAAGAAAATGTTGATCAAATTCCTCAACAACAACCCACTCATCCTCGCGTTGCAAATGAAGTGCAAATTGAGAAAATCATCAGCGACATCAACATTCCAGGTCCTCTCACACGCTCAAGAGCTTCACATTTATCTAACTTTTGTGGGCATTTTGCTTTCGTCTCTATCACAGAGCCCACTAAGGTAGGTGAAGCATTTCTGGAGCCTGAGTGGATTCAAGCTATGCAAGAGGAATTACATCAATTCGAGCTCAACAACATCTGGGAACTGGTTAAACGTCCAGATCCTCGCAAGCACAATATCATCGGCACAAAGTGGATCTACCACAACAAGCAAGATGAAAATGGCCTTGTGGTAAGGAATAAGGCACGGCTTGTAGCTCAAGGCTACACACAGGTTGAAGGAATTGATTTCGATGAAACTTTTGAACCTGTTGCTAGACTTGAAGCTATTCGCATATTACTTGCTTATACTAACCATCATGATATCATCTTATATCAAATGGATGTGAAAAGTGCATTCCTCAATGGTAAGCTTGAGGAAGAAGTATATGTTGCTCAACCCCCAGGTTTTGAAGATCCAAAACATCCTGACAAAGTATTCAGACTTAATAAGGCCCTCTATGGCCTCAAGCAGGCCCCACGGGTGTGGTATGATACTTTGATGGAATTCCTCATGGAGAAAGGCTTCAAACCCAGTTCACTTGACCCAACTCTTTTCACTAAATCTTATTATGGTGAATTGTTTGTGTGCCAAATTTATGTTGATGATATCATTTTCGGCTGTACTGACCAACGTTACAGTGATGAATTTGCCTATACGATGAGTGAAGAATATAAGATGTCTATGATGGGAGAATTGAAATTCTTCTTAGGTCTTCAGATTCGGCAACAGCGCAATGGCATATTCATATCTCAGGAGAAATACCTCAAGGATGTACTGAGGAAATTCGGCATGCAAGATTGCAAAGGAGTCAAAATCCCAATGCCCACAAATGGCCATATATGCACTGATGAAAATGGTATTGACTTCGATCAAAAGGTATACCGCTCCATGATTGGTTCTTTATTGTACTTATGTGCATCTAGGCCAGATATAATGCTTAGTGTTTGCATGTGTGCCCGATTTCAAGCTACACCGAAGGAATCACACCATAAGGCTGTGAAGCATATTCTTCGATATCTAGCTCACACACCAACACTTGGGTTATGGTACCCCAAGGGCTCGGCTTTTGATCTCATCGGATATTGAGACTCTGACTATGCTGGTGATCATGTGGACCACAAGTCAACATCTGGTACATGTCATTTCCTCGGACGATCTTTGGTCTGTTTGTCCTCGAAGAAACAGAACTGCGTATCACTGTCTACTGCTGAAGCTGAGTACATTGCTGCTGGTTCTTCCTGTGCTCAACTGCTATGGATGAAGCAAACACTCAAGGACTACGGCGTCAACATGAATAATGTGCCACTCTATTGTGACAATGAGAGTGCCATCAAGATTGCTCATAACTCAGTTCAGCACTCGAAGACAAAGCACATTCAGATTCGTCATCATTTTCTTTGTGATCATGTGTTGAAGGGCGGCATCTCTATTGAGCATGTGAAGACTGAAGAACAGCTAGCCGATATCTTCACTAAGCCCTTGGATGAGAAGAGATTTAGCAAGTTGCAGTGTGAGCTAAATATCCTAGAATCTTCGAATGTTCTTTGAAAAGGACACTCATCCTAACACTTATGCAAAATTGATGACTTAGATGTGCAACACATGAAGAAACGTTTTTCTTCAATCAATGAAGAATAACACTCTAAGTGTGAAGAAATTAACGAAGAATTTGATTCTCAGAACCCTACGACAATTGTACGCGGTGTCTGAAATCATCATTCTTATACGGTGGGTCACGCCACCACAAAATGTTGAAAATATTCAATTGAGTTTTCCTCAGTTCTTTGAAATTCCTCAGTTGTTTTTCACCTTACTTTGTCTTCACCATTTCCGTTGTTTTTCTTCATTGGCTATATATATGTGTGAGTTTATGTCCTCTACAACATTCACTTATTGCTATTTCTTCAAGTTGCTTGTTCTGCTAAGTGAATGTGATCGGACCCTTCCCCCTCTATGCTTAACTCAACCCAGTCTATTCACAAATTCTTCATGTGCGTTCTATTTGAAACTCGTTCAAAATCTTCACTGTGTCCTTGTCAGCTGAAGAAATTGCGAACGGAACTTTAAAACCTATCTTATCTAAATTTTCGGCTTCGCCACTCAAACCTTTCCACATTTTATGCGATGTTTATTTATTCACCCACGATCTTGCACGATCGTCACCTCTCTATACGTGGGTGACACATGTCAAGCGAATGAGAAGGGTCAGGGGCACGTTCGTCCAATTTCTTTGGGCGAACAATTTTTCATCGTGGCTATAAATACCCCTTCCCTTCCTCACTTCACTTTTACTCCGCTCGTTCTCACTCCCTCGCTTGAGCTTCTCAAATCCTAGCGCCGTCGCTACTTCATCGTCGTCGGTGAGGAAGAGCTTCACTGCCTCGACCTCGTCGTCGTCGTACTCTCGCCGGCTGCGGATTTCTTCACTCCGCCACCACCGTAGCTGTCTTCCTCTGCCAAGTTAGGGCGTGGAAGATCTGAAGTGACGAACTTCACTTCTACACCTCCCAGTTTGTCGTGTTCTTCGTCCAGGATAATTAAAAGTTACTTTTATTGCCCTCTTTGATTCAAATGTTAACTACAAAATCTTCAAAGGTGTTTATTCTTCAAATTCTTCACAAACTAAACACCTCACATGTCATATGTTCTCGATTCGTTTCTCTAAGAAACAATTTTTCTTCAAGATTCCTCAATTGTGTGGATCTTCGATCTATACAACTCTGGAACCTAAGACAAAGAACGCTTAGGAAGACCCATCTGGTCAAATTCCTCAAACTTGTTCTTTTTGAAAAACCTTCTGAGAACACATATGACCTCTCCAAATTCCTCGCAACTATACTCTGTTCACAGGTACACATGTCCGCTGCTGAATCACTAGGTTCTCATCAACTTAACTCATTTGCAGCGTTCCTCGAAGAAAAGTTGCATACATCTTCAGAGAATTCAGTTGTTCATATTCCTCTCCTGAAGAAAATGGCTGATGGTAAGAAGCCATAGAAGGGAGGAAAGAGGTCTGAGGTCAATACTGCTTTTGAGATCCCTGGTGACATATACAAGGATTATTGCACTCCTGATGAGGCCACCCATGGAAAGGAAACCAAGAATGAGCGCAAAGTGCGCATCCAAAGGATAGAGAGGAGATGGGCATGGGAATGGAGAGAGTACGGGTATGTCACTCCAAAATACATGAAGAAATTCGCTCTTCACCCTCCTTGCCCAAGACCTCCATTGGCACCTGGCCAAATAGCTGATCGCACCAGCCCCAAGCGTGGTGAGGATTATCTTGATGAATGGGACAAACGCCAGGCCAAATTGTCCAGACAAGCAAGAGAAGCAGTGAGGAAATTTAATGAAAACTCTACTGCTCCTGCCACTGCTGAGGCCTCTGCAAGTAAGCCCAAGAAGGCAATGCCAAAGAAGTCGGCTCATAAGTCGAGTGCTTCACCCTCAATGCCCTCACGACCAAGTTCCTCAGCAATGCCCTCACGGCAAACTCCTCAAGTTGCTCCAACTCCTCAAAATTCCTCAGCTGCTCTGACCAAATCCTCAGCACCTGTGCATCTCGCCACGTGCCAAAGGACATGCATCTCTATTGCTTCAGGAGCTTCTGCTAGTTCCTCAGCTGCACCAAATTCCTCAACAGGCCCCTCTCTGCTGAAGAAAAAGGTCACTACTGGACGAGGTTGTCGCCCAAGTCCTCACAAGAGGCAAGTCGCCTTCCAAGAGCCGTCTGATGAAGACAAAGCTGATGATGATGAACTTGCCGAAATCATCAGAGACAGACAAGTCAGGGCCGCTAGAGCCAAAGGCACAAGTGTGCCTCTGATTTTGGATCCAAAGTTGATCCTTGATTACATTGATCTCTGGCACAAGGACCCCAACACTCCCATGCCTGATTTCAAGTTGACTCCTGGCCAAAGTCATATGTTGACTCACTTCATTCAGGAAGAGAAATAGAAATTTGAAAAGGCCAGGCAGATCAAGAAAGCGCAGTACAAAAAGGAGTGCTTCCTGAAGAAAAATGTTGTCTCTATGACAACTGAAGAACTTGTCACTATTCAATCTAAGATCAAAAAACTCAGTGATGAATTTGACGCATATCATGCTAATTGGCTGGGAGCCAAGGTTCGTTTTGTGAGACTTGCTGACAACTTCACCTCCACTGTTGCTCCCCAATCGCAACAAGAAATTCCTCAGGATGCGGCATCTCCTCAGCCTACTGAAGAAAATGCCAGCACCACTGATGACACTCAGACTGCTGAAGAAAATGCTAATTCCAGGGCCGATGACTGCATTCCATCCGCTGAAGAAATTGCTAGGGCAACCACTAGTGTTGTTCCTTTTGATGAAGAATACGTGATCCCAAGCGGATCAGATGATGACATTCCTTCTGCTGCTTCGTCAGAACAGTTGGATGAAGAAATTGAAGTGGATGAAATCCCTTCAACCCCACTTATCTCATCGCCCATGCCTCAGTTCTCTGCTGAAGAGGCCGGCATTGAAGAAATGGATGAAGAAGAAGATGTGGACATTGGAAGCACTACTCTAGTGATGAATGATGACTTTTGGGAAAGTCAGCACCCCAATTCTCCTCTGTTCACACCTCTTCAAAAAATTCCTTAGTCCCCTGTAGCTACTAAAGTACAAATGGGATCTGAAGAACCACATGCAACCCCATCTGTTCATGAAGAAATTCCAGCCACTAGTGTTGAAGAAAATATAAATGAAGAATTGAAGTCCCAGGCTGCCACTCAAGAAGAACATGAAATTCCTCAGCCTGCGGAACCTGAGATCGAGATCCCTGAGGTTGTGATGCAATTGACTGACACTCCTCACCCCAAGCCAAAGGATCCCTTCTCAAAGAAGCAAAAATTCAAGGCTGATGACTTCTTTGGCAAGCATGTATTCTGCACTGACTACAATCCTTATGACTCCGCTCGTCTAAGGAGGAAGCGTTTCTGGACAGCCAGGCAGGCCAACTTCTATTCTTCACTGCTTTTCAGCAAGGACAAAATATTCTACCATGAGCATATTCCTCACGTGGACATGAAATCATTGCCTTGTTTCTCTCCTGTTCTCGGTGTGCTTCATGATCCAGGCCTCCTCAATTTTTGCTCTAACATTGTTGATTGGAATGAAGAGCTTATTCTTCAGTTCTATGCGACACTCCATATCACAGGTGATCCTGACGATATCAACACCTGGGTCTTGGACTGGATGACCGATAACACTCATTATAAGGCACCGGCCTCTGAATTACTTCACGCCCTGCCCATCAGTCCACCCAGTGAAGGAGATCGCTGCCTGTACCAAGAACCTGAACTCACTGCTCATTACATGCAAGTTCTAATGAAGCCTCTGAAGACCGGTCAAGTCCCACGGACCAAATTCCTCGTGAAGGACTTACTCTATGTGCCCAGAATAGTCTATCGCATTCTGACGAGGACAATGAGTCCTATCAAAGGCCATGACTCATCTGATGAGGAAATAGTTGGCATCATGAAGAATCTGCTATTCAACATCATTCATAGCATTTGTGTCAATTACTATGATTTCTTCATGAGGACTCTGGCAAATGTTGCACTCTCTCCGTTTGAGTTGAAGCCTTATGCTCCTTGGATTATGAGATTCCTCAAAACAAGGTCTTCACTCAACTACAAGGCTGATTTTCAGAATCACCTCAGCTACCAGCCCCCGATTGAAGTCCTCAAGCAGACTTTTACCTCAACTAATGAAAAAGGGAAGGCACCTATTGTCATTGATGAAGGCATTCGTCCATTGGATGGTCAGTTTCACAAAGCTGCATCTTATTCCACCAATGATGACTCTGCCACTCATGACTCTGCTGCAAATGCACCCAAGTCTACTCCTCAAGCCACAGCTCCAAGAGTGATGACTGACCGTGAGCTGCTTCTTAGTCTTCACAAGAAGGTGGATCGCAACCATAAATGGGTTAAGCATCAGTTTGGTTCAATTCTTCACAACATGACTGCTACACATAATGCAGTGAAGAAAAACCATTACTACCTCCATGAAGTTTTCGGTCGCACCTGGGCTGTCTTATCACATCTGTATGGTGAAGAAGATCTGAAGCAAATGGGTCTCAAGGAGAACTTTGACTGGTCTGCACCTCCACCGAAGAAATTCAAGAAGGTCAAAGTTCCTAACTTGGTGGCCAGCTCATATTCTTCATCCCGTGACACCGACGAGTATGAAGACTTGGACGACACTGCGACAGGCCGTACAATGACAAACGACCCCAACAACGCTGGCGCTCCTCCATGAACTTGATATTCTTCAGGGGCGTTAGTCCTCATTCTTCGACCCTTTTGGTCATTCGATGACAAAGGGGGAGAAATTTGAGTTAGTCCTTAAGCGGGTCTATCTTATATGGGCGTTTTTTGCTAAGTTGCAACTCTTGTTCTTTTGATGACTTTGCTGGATCGAGTTGTAATCTTAAACTCTATGGTGGTCTGATACTTTTGCTGAGTTTTTCTGCATGCTTATTCCTCATTAATGTTAATGCACGCATGCTGAATTACATCAGTCACCATATTTCATCATGCATTTCAAATTCTTCATATTATATGTTAAATGCGTGTATGAATTACAAGATATAGGGGGAGATCTCCATGATTCTACTCTTCAGAGTGTGCATTACTTCAAAAGCAAATTCCTCACAATGCACATCTTCAGGGGGAGTTCTTCTATATCTTACAATCAAATTCCTCAATTTAAGTATTTACACTTCATATGTTTATTCCTGTTGAAAACTTAACCTATATTGTCATCAATCACCAAAAACCGGGAGATTGTAAGTGCATCTAGTGCCCCTTAGTGATTTTGGTGTGTTGAAGACTTATAGGTTAAGGGACTGATGCGTTTGTGAGTGTACACAGGTCTATAAGCCTATGAGGAGTTTGATATTTACAGAGAAAGTCGACCCCTAAAAATGAAGTTCTTTGACTGAAGACTTTGAAATTCTGAAGACTTTCTGAAGACTTTGAAAGTGAAGAAATTGGTGTAATCCTGAAGACTTGGTATTCATTCGAGGAACATGAAGCATGAAGACTTTTGTTTTTGTTGTTTCATTTTCTATTTCTTGAGTCATAGAAAACACCGTACTGTTAAAGGGGGTCGAGGAAATACAAAGGAAATATTTTCATGTGATGCTCAACTCAAATCCTACACCTACCAATCCCTTCGAGTGAAGCCATTGGAAATCTCATACAGTTCAGTCAATTTCTTCAGTGACAGAGACGAAGTTCTTCTGGTCTCTGAGGAATTTGTTCTGACTGAGAAGTTAGGAATTCGCCAGTGCGGATTGCCTACATAGTGAGGAACATGATAGCCCTGAGGAATTTGATACTCAAAATTCCGACCGTTGCTGTGCTATGCGCCAGCTGTCCCAAAATATCTACCCACCTAACGGTCATATCATTGAAGGGCATTTATGTCTTATCATGTCAGGCTGCTCCCTAGGCTATAAATAGCCGCCTCCTACAACCACTAGCTGGTTGGCTGCTCCGAGAGAAACTGACACTTGTCATTTGAGAGCATCCCATCCTCCGAGGACTTTGAGTGAAAATAATCAAGTGAGGAAAACCCAAACCCAAACACCTACAAACCCCAAGTGATTGAGCATCATTGAAGAGATTGATCATGCATGGATCCGACGCTTGTTACCTTTGAAGACTGTGCATCTTCTAGATGGTTAGGCGTCATGGTCTAGAGCATCCAAGGGGAAATTGTGGATCGCCGAGTGACCGAGTCTGTGAAGGTTTGGAAGTCACCTAAAGACTTACCACGAGTGATTGGGCGAGGTCTGTGTGACCTTAGCTCAAGGGGAATACGGTGAGGACTGAGTGTCCTCAGGTTTAAATACCTAGCCGCCCTAACGAGACGTACAACTGTCACAACTGTTGTAACTGGTCTACCAAATCATTGTCTTCACCAAGCTACCTGGTTCCAATTCCTCAACCCTTTCATTTCCCCATTTCTGTGTTGTGAGCTTGTTCATATCTGTTTGAAGACTTTGACTGAAGACTTTCTCAATTTCCTCAGTTCAATTTCTTTAGTCTGCTTGTCTTCATCCTGTGTTATCCCGTGTTATCCTGTGTTTACGCTTTCTGTACTTTGTGCCTGTTTTTCATTTCATCATGAAGACCATGCTCATGTTCTATTATGTTTACTTCTGAGTACTTATTCCGCTGCAACTAGTTCTTCACTCAGGAATTTCCTCACCCTGAAATTCCTCAGTGAAGAATTCATAAAAACCGCCTATTCACCCCCCCTCTAGTCAATATAACGCACTTTCAGGAACGGTGGTGCTTCCATCATCAATCGCTTTTGACATGATAATACCATTACTAAGACACATCAATTGGACTCCAATACCAATTGATGGAACATATATCAATCTATTCTCCTTCACCACATACAGTAATGGGCTTAACTCTAGAACTTCACATAGTAGAATTTTTTTTGGTGCCGCAAGAATTGCAGCATTTTCATTGCTTTATATAGGTAGACACCAACACCCAACACGACACATGACCAAAACCAACATGACACCACGCAGAGTACAACTCGTTGGTTTAAATCGACTTCGATCTTGTAACAACTCACATAGCTCGATGACTCGCCTTAAAGATCGATGATACCCAAACACCACAACAAAATTCACGCATTTAAAGGTAACCTAACTTACTCTCTTGGATTCTCGCCATCCCTAATAATCCTTGCCAAAATGAGCAAACTCTAGCCTTCGCGTACACCTTCCCTGGTCGGCAGAAGTAGCCCTGCTTCGGCGCACAGTGCAAGTCCGCGGAGCATATACATAGTCCTTCAATGACACAATACTCCTTGTTGATATTGGGACTCCCATTGATGCCGAGCACCTAGTCGCTCCACTCACTTGAGAAGAGTCCGTCAGGGTCGTACCTGTCGTTCACCATCAGGAACTCGTGGGCTTTTGGGTACTTTGGGATGGCACCGTCGAAAGTGATGTTGCGGTTCTTGCCCCAGTGCAACAGGGCATCGTACTTGCGCAACGCCATCTGCTCGATCTCATCCACCACGTCGGCGTGCACACGTGGCATCCCGTCGGCATGGCTACGGTAGTAGATGATGTCGATGGCAATCGAGTCCTCGGCCTTGCCGAGGTAGGCGGAGGATGCCTTGATGTAGCGGAAGGCCACGCCTATCCTAGGGTCGAGACCAACACAAAGCACGGCAGGGTTGAGATCCCGAAGGCGCCGCATGTCGATGATGAACGTCGGCGCCTTGGAGAGAGTGACGCTGAAGCCGGAGTTGTCGTTGAAAGAACCTGGGATGTGCGGGTCCCAGTCGCAGGCGGAGTGGAGACCGTCCTCCGGGCTGTCGGCTCATGTGTCGGATGCTTGGATGCGGTCCTGGTACCCCACCACCGAGTACCCCATGAAGGAGACGCCATCGTTGATGAAGTCGTAGGCCAGCCTCGGTCATGTCTGCATGATTCCCGAACCCGTAGGGTCTACACACTTAAGGTTTAATGATGCTAGGGTTATAGGGAAAGTTTGTACGTGGTTACGAATGTTGTTCGGAGTCCCGTATGAAGTCCTGGACATAACGAGGAGTTCCAAAATGGTCCGGAGACAAAGATTTATATATGGAAAGTCCTTATTCGGTCGCCGAAAGTGTTCAGGGGTTTATCGGTATTGTACCGGGACCACCGAAAGGGTTCCGGGGGTCCACCGGGAGGGTCCACCTGCCCCGGAGGGCCCTATGGGCTGAATATATATGGATGGGGAACCAGCCCCTAGATGGGCTGGGCGCCAAACCCCCTAGGGCCCATGCGCCTAGGGTTTGGGGGAACCCTAAAGGGGGCGCCCCCCTTGGCTTGGGGGGCAAGCCTCCCCCTTGGCCGCCGCCCCCCTCTAGATCCATCTGGAGGGGGCCGGACCCTCTCTCCCTTGCCCCTATAAATAGAGGGGAGGTGGGAGGGCAGCCGCACCACATCCAAAGCGCAGCCCTCCTCCTCCTCCCGCGACGCTTGGCGAAGCCCTGCCGGAGTACCACGTTGCTCCAACACCACCATGCCGTCGTGCTGCTGCTGGACGGAGTCTTCCCCAACCTCTCCCTCTCTCCTTGCTGGATCAAGGCGTGGGAGACGTCACCGGGCTGCACGTGTGTTGAACGCGGAGGCGCCGTTGTTCGGTGCTTGGATCGGAATCTACCGCGATCTGAATCGCCACGAGTACGGCTCCCTCATCCGCGTTCTTGTAATGCTTTCGTGTCGCGATCTTCAAGGGTATGAAGATGCACTCCCTCTCTTTCTCTCTCGTTGCTAGTTTCTCCATAGATTGATCTTGGTGATCTGTAGAAAATTTTAAATTTCTGCAACGATCCCCAACATTGCCGAGTGTAATACTAACCTTTACCGAGTGTAACACTAGGCAAACTAGGAATTTGCCAATTGTTATATGTCGTCAAGTGTATTTTCCAACGCACTCGGCAAAGTTTGTTGAGTGCCCGAGAAAATACACTCGTCAAACAAGAAAATTGTGATAGTGTACCATACATTGCTAGCCATGCTCTTCTTGCTCTTGTTGTGGAGGTGTACTTTTTCTTTGATGTGGCTCGCCATCTCGGTGTCATGCGCACATCTATCATCATTGTCCATCAGGGTACATGTTTTAATCATCAGGATTAGCTCCTCACCATACCTCTGTACAGGCACATTTTGTTTGGACAGGTTACGACAATCAAATTTGAAAGTGTTCGAGGAGATTGCAATTGGGATAGTGAGTTTTCTTCCTATTGAACTTCTGCTTGGGCTTCTCCACATTTGGCTATGGGTTCATCCTACCTTGCTCATGCAAGGAGCACTGGCTCTTCTCCTTCCTAGATCCACTACCAGACACATCATCTGAGTTCTCCCCCTAGCGCTCAAGGCCAATCACTAAGCATGTGTTAGCATCAAGTGCTCATCTTCCATGGTATCACTGAAGTTTAAATTTAACCTTTCATCCTACATCTTGTATCGCTTGATGAGATCCTCAATTGTGAGCGAGTGTCTTCACACCGATGCATTGCTCAATATTAGACATGATGTACGTATAACATGGAGAGGCGGCACGAAGGAAACGACATACAACCGAAGTATCATCAATTTTCTCGTTGAGTTAATGATCATGGTAATCTCGATGTCAAGTTGACCACAAACTTGTTACCTTCCATCCTCGAGGTCTTTTACTTCCTATGCAATGCTTGTTGGTTCGCTTGGCGATCACGATCACTGATGATCTTGATGATATCCCACATATCTTTTCATAGTTTCCTTTGTAGTGAAATGATGCATCTTTATTTTATCACCACTGGGATTGTTTCGTGGCACTCAAAGGTTGTCTTCTTCTTCAACACCCACATGTTTTAGTCATTATGCTCCAATACGAGGGTATTACCACGTGGGCGG
>NC_041392.1:621249411-621286147 GCF_002162155.2 Triticum dicoccoides
GTGTGCAAATTCGGGAGGATCGACAGAGCTTCCATCATCTGTCGCTTTTGACATGATAATAACATTACTAAGACACATCAATCGAGCTCCAATACCAATTGATTTTTTAACACTGTACAAACGCAAGCACTCATATAAACGCGCATAAACTCATCTCTATAAACACACACACACACCCTATCTCTATGAGCACCTCCGAGAGATTAAACCGCCATAACATCTTGAGATTTTACGAAGTCACCGTAGGCACCTCGTAGTCGACGGGGCGTCTCCTCCCACTGAAAGCGTATCGTCAAAAATCCTGAAATAAATTCATGATAAATGCGAGTATCAGGACTTGAATCCTAGTGTACTAAAGATATCACTATCCACCTAACCATCCAAACCACATGTTGGTTCACAAAATGATCCAATAGCAATTGATGGAATATATACCAATCTACTCGCCTTCACGACATACAGTAATGGGTTTAACTCTAGAACTTCACATAGTAGACCTCTTCCAATGCAAAGGTGCTTAGATGAGGTGCTAAGTGCATTAAATACCTTAGCAACTCAACACCCCAATGCATAGGTGCTTAGCTTGTTGTTGCTAAGCACACATTATTTAATGAGTTAGCACCTAAAGTCTTTCATGTATTGGTCAAATTGTTTCATTTAAGTGGTTTGCCTAGGTTTTTGCACTTAGCATTGGTTCTTTCTGGGGTCACCAAAGTACTCTCTCCTCCTTAAATATAGTGTCATGTCATTTTTTTTGCTTATGTGGCATGCTTAGCACCTGTCCACGGTGAAGCATTGGGAGGGGCCGTAGAAAAACATTTGGTGCCGCAATAATTGCAGCGTTTTGGAGCGTTTTCATTGCTTTATATACGTAGACACCAACACACACGTCATATGACCAAACCCAACACGACACCACCCAGAGCACAACTCGCTGGTTTAACTCGACTTCTATCTGGTAACAACTCACATAACTCGATGACTCGCCTTAAAGATCGACGATCCCCAAACACCGCAACAAAATTCACGCATTTATAAGTAACCTATAACTTACTCTCTTGTATTCTCGCCATCCCTAATCATCCTTGCCAAATGAACAAACTCTAGCCTTCGCGTACACCTCCCCTGGTCGGCAGAAGTAGCCCTGCTCTGGCGCGCAGTGCGAGTCCTCGGAGCAGACGCAGTTTCCTTCGATGGCACAATGCTCCTTCATGATATTGGGACTCTCATTGACGCCGAGCACCTGGTCGCTCCACTCGCTTGAGAAGAGTCCGTCAGGGTCGTACCTGTCCTTCACCATCAGGAACTCGTGGGCTTTTGGGTACTTTGAGATGGCACCGTCGAAAGCGATGTTGCGGTTTTTGCCCCAGTGCGGCAGGGCACCGTACTTGTGTAGTGCCATCTGCTCGATCTCGTCCACCACGTCGGCGTGCACGCGTGGCATCCCGTCGGCGTGGCTACGGTAGTAGATGATGTCGATGGCGATGGAGTCCTCGGCCTTGCCGAGGTAGGCGGAGGATGCCTTGATGTAGCGGAAGGCCACGCCTATCCTAGGGTCGACGCCAGCACAAAACACGGCAGGGTTGAGATCCCGGAGGCGCTGCATGTCGACGATGAACGCCGGCGCCTTGGAGAGGGCGACGCTAAAGCCGGAGTTGTCGTTGAAAGAACCTGGGATGCGCGGGTCCCAGCCGCAGGCGGAGCGGAGGCCGTCCTCCGGGCTGTCTGCGCATGTGCCGGACGCCTGGATGCGGTGCTGGTACCCCACCACCGGGTACCCCGTGAAGGAGACGCCGTCGTTGGTGAAGCCGTAGGCCAGCCTCTCCAGCGTGTCCGCCTGCAGCCGCGCCGCCGCGCACCGGGCGGTGTCGGTGCCGTTCTCCTGCAGCAGCTCCTCGGCGGCTCTTGCAGCGATGGTCGCCCGGGTGGGATTGGCGCGGAAAAGGAGCATGTCGTTGAGGCCGTCGCCCGGCGTGGAGACGTCGACGCGGTCGTCCTGGCGGTAGACGACCTTGCCCTGCTGCGGCAGCCATAGCATGTCGGCGAACTCGTGGAGGCGGCCCCACGTGGCCACCTGGTCCGCGAAGTCTGAGTCGTCCCGCTTCACGAACGTCACCGACCGCTTGAACAGCGGCTGCAAGGCCAGAGTTACCTGAGAGATGACGCCCAGGACGCCAATGGAGACCTTGGTGGCGTCCAGGTCCGGGTGATGGGCGCCAAGCTCCCTCACCACGGCGAACCCCCGGCCGGCCGGCGCCGGCGTCACGATCCTCAGCCCGACCACGTACTCGTGAACAGCGCCTCCCTTGCCCCACAGCGAGCTCCCGTGCGCGCCCGTCGCCAGGAGCCCGCCGATGGTCAGGCCGGACCAGTACGGTGAATGCGGCAACGACAGGCCCTCGGCGGCGGCGGCCTCGATGAGGTCCCGGAGTAGCATGCCGCTCTCCACCGTCATGAGCCGCTTCTCGGCATCGACGCGCACCGTCCGGTTCAGCCGCGCGGTGCTTATGATCGTGCCGTCGCGGCCGCCGGGGCACGCGAGCTTGGGGATGCTGTGCGAGTGCTTGGTGGCCACTTTCACCTTCCGTTTCGCGGACGCCACGGTCGCCACGGCCGCGACGAGCTCTTGCTCGGTCCGCGGGTAGGTGACGTTGGCCGCGGGGCAGAGGAAGAAGCCGTACGTGTTGGTGATGGTGCAGTTGGACGTGCCGTGCGTGCACACCACCGGGTCCGGCGGAGGGCTGCAGCCAGCGAGCTGGAGGAGGATCCCTAGCCCTAGGAGGGCGACCGGGAGCAAGCTTCCCATTCTTCTTGCTTGTCCTTGCGACATGGTTGGGCCGGCCGGGCACTGAATGAGTACCTCGATGTAGTACTTGTTTGTAGCCAGTAGAGAAGCTACTCCTTAAATAGGTCTAAGGTTAAGGTCACATCATGGTGCATTCCTCATACTATTTTGTTTAGGGGCGCTTGGGCATGTAGTTGTTTAACTGAGTATCGCGTTCCACCGAGGACTGTTCTAAAACGAACACGTCCAACACCGCGTGAGTGCGTTCAACAAGTCACCGGGAAGATCGAGCTTGCATTTTTTTTTCTTTCTCACATTTGCGCGCTGGTGTTCAAGCAACTGCAATTTAATTTCGATTTGGTTGATTCCATGGCAGCAGCGACTAGTCAAGCCGGGACGACATGTTACGATGCATGCGTGGAGTTAGTTGAGCTAGTGGCGTGAGTTAGTGCATGGAGTCGTGCTGTTAGTGGCCTAGTGATATGGCCAGGTGTGTGTGTGCGCGCGCGCGCAGTGGCGAGTCTACTGGGGGGCTTTAACAGGCTTAAACCCCCCCTCCAGCTTTGCAAAATAGTTTTTACTACCAGTTTAAAGGTTCAATCCAGTCATTTGTCAGTCCAAAACAACATATATTCACATGACATAGGCAGTCCAGCCTACCCTTCATTTTCTCTGTAGATTCGCCACTGTGTGTGTGTGTGTGTGTGTTTAAGAGATGTATGCATATTTGCTTTGAGCTGAGAGAAATATAGAGAAAAAAAGGTCGGGCTATGAGAGGCCGACACCAAAACACTTGTGTCTCCATTTTTCTTGAACGTGTTGTGAGAAGCAACGTGAGGTGGAAGAGGGGTTGAGAAAGTTAGGAACCGTTTGGTTGGTGCATGGGGCTGCCCTACCAAAACAAGGGCGAGCCAATTAATTGGCCCAGGAATCAGCCCGCCCTAGCTCGCCAAGGCAAAGGTGTGAAAAATGAACTGGCGCAAAGGTGTGAAAAATGAACTGGCGACCAAAATTTCTGCAGCGGCTGAAAAAGTTGGCTTCAATCCAAACGAATGCCCTGGTCGGTAGTCAACGCCAAACTTTTGGCATGGCAGCTCACGGGTCACGGCAGCGGCTGGCCATGATTTCGCCGATCGTGGAGACGAGGCCGATCGTGATAGTTGGGGGGGCAGCGCCCCCCTCAGCATTGCATGTAACTCCGCCACTGGAGGTGGTGTGGGGTGTGGGGTCTTCATCGCCAAAAGAGGGAGAAAGCGGGTGTGGGGTGTGCAAGGATGGCTGAGGTGGTGGAGGCTTGAGCCACAGGGCAGTAAGGCTGCGCGGAGATGCTTGCCAGTAACATGGACCGAGGGGGGGAAACTAACTGTCATGGATTTGTTCCATGGGACGACCGAAACATGGGTGTTCCCTTTTCATTAAAGGATAGCTAAGTATTGATTAATTAGATTGTCTAGTGCAGTGTTGTTATCTTTTGTGTTATCTTCTAATAAGCCATTTCCATCTTCTTGCGAGAAATAGAACACTCAAAGATACACCCACAATTAGACATAGATTATTATTAGAAGCATTGTACATAGCAAACCCCACAATTCCCGACACACTATGAGGCTTCAAATAGAGGGAGCTTAGTATCAGAATGAATAATTGCATCCCTGCCAAAAAGAAAAAAAGAAAAAATAGATGCATAGAAGTGACAGATTTTAGAAACTATATGTTGCGGCTACTGTTATTTTGCCTTTACATTTGCTGTTAGCAGGGCACAATGCTGCAGCTCTTTTGCACCAGGATGCATTTTATTTTGTTTTTTCTTCCATTATCGTCAATACTGCATGATTCGCGTCTAAGTTCCATCGGCCGGACTTGTCAACTACTTGTAGGTCTGCTGTCTTTGTCTAGGCGGCTGCAACTCAAGAATTTCAAACGAAAATAGAAATAAAAATTAGTCAACTCTCTCTTACCTTCTATAGCAGACACATATTTTCATCATAGTCAAATGATTGTGCCCGAAGGCTGTATGACTTGTTTTTTTGTTTTGTTTGGCAAAAGTGCTGACTTGTTGTCCCGTTGATGATTCAATCAATGTATGGAACGGGTTAGCAGACACATATTTTCTATCGTAGTCAAATCGATGTGGCGAATGATGCAATGACTTGTTCAGTGATCAATAGTACAAGGGAACGCCAGCAACTCCAATTTTTTTCAAACCAAATATGGTCTACACAGTACTATATGGGATGTACTCCCTCCGTAAAGAAATATAAGAGCGTTCAGATCACTAAAATAGTGATCTAAACGCTTTTATATTTCTTTACAGAGGGAGTATATAGCAAGGAATATGAGGAAATATCCAAAATATAGGGCAAACGTCCAAAACAATATATTTTATCAATGCATTTCAAAAAAATATACTCCTCCAAAAAGAACGCCTTCATAAGAACTCAAAAAATAAAGAAAAATTAAAAAAAATACAAGTTCAATATTTTTTTAAATATGGATGAAACAATTATAATATGTTTTAAAAAGTTGAAATTGTTGTGAGATTGCGTGTGATTTTTTTTGAATTGGATTAAAATATGTCTAAAATAAATAAAATTGTGAAACATGATGAATTGAAATTAATTTCTTTGAAATAATTTAAATTTTGCTAAATGTATGTAAGATATTTTTAGAACTATATTAATTGAAATATGTTTGAAATGTTTCTGAAACTGATTTAAATATGGCTGATATTATTGTAATAAATTCAACAAGTTGAGATTGTTATGAAACTGCATGTGGAATATTTTTGAAATTCATAGATATAATTGAAATACGTTTGAAAAGTTGAAATTCTTGCGAAATTGTGTGTGGATTATTGTTGAAAGTGATTAGTATAAATAATTTTGTTTGATTTTGTATGAAGTGTGTGAAAACATAATCAGTTTTTTTTGAAACAACTGAAAATGGTAGAATGTGACTAAATTATTGAAACTGGTTGAAATATGACTAGAATTACTGAAATATGTATGAATATATCTAAATTTTAATTATAAAAATATTTAAATGATGAAAATTCACCTTCGTTTTTCAATTTAACTATCAGAATGGAATTGAAATTATTTTAAAAACTGAACTAAAAATTCAAGAAAGTATACTACAATCCCTTTTGAAACTTTCATAAGAAATATTTTGAAAATTAAATTGAAATTTGAAATCATGGAACTATTTTGAATTTATTTAAATTACTACAAAAAATATTTGATATCTTTGTTCTACCATATATACTGAAAATATAAATACAACTAACAAATACTTGGATACCCTCAAATTAGTTAGAAGGGGTCCACTATATAACAACCAATGCGGAGCTTCATTGAAGAGAAACTGAGCATGACCCGCTTAGTTTTGCTGCGACACAATAGGCGTGAGAGAAAAAAATTGTCTCGAGGGGAAGATAACATGACAGTGCTAGCCATTGGCCGACCAATAGCTAGCACCGATCAGTCATCTTAGACGCCGGAAGATTGTCAAACACTCAACCGCTCGATCGAAGCGTTTTGCTCGTCTTCACTCTTATCTTCCACATCTTCACGCACGCTAGCCGCCGAGAAAAAAAGGAACCCTACCGCATCTTGCGCGCCTTTGGTGCGCTCTTCCTCGTTCTTACACGACTTTTTTTTGTTTTGGGTTGTATTATGCATTATTGGATACTGGGTTGTATTCTATGTTGCATCGATGTTTGTTTTGCTCAATGTTTCGTATTCATATTATGTACCTAGGTCGGGCCCTCGGGAGATTAGGGGCCCTATGCAACCGCCCATGTTGTGCATGCCGAGGGCCCGCCCTGGATGGGGTGGGAGTGGCACAATTTTCTTTTTTGGGGGATTGGCACTACTACAAAATTGAACATCATTGAATGACCAAATTACATTATCATTGACTAGTTTCTGGCCCGACAGTGCCTCAGGGTCAGTGATGATATGTTTGTTGGGGAATGTAGTAATTTCAAAAATTCCCTACGCACATGCAAGATCATGGTGATGCACAGCAACGAGAGGGGAGAGTGTGTCCATGTACCCTCGTAAACCGAAAGCGGAAGCGTTAGCACAACGCGGTTGATGTAGTCGTACGTCTTCACGATCCGACCGATCAAGTACCGAACGCACGGCACCTCCGAGTTCTGCACACGTTCAAGTCGTTGACGTCCCTCGAACTCCGATCCAGTCGAGTGTTGAGGGAGAATTTCGTCAGCACGATGGCGTGGCGACGATGATGATGTTCTATCGACGCAGGGCTTCGCCTAAGCACCGCTACGATATGATCGAGGTGGATTATAGTGGACGGGGGCACCGCACACGGCTAAGAGATCAAGAGATCAATTGTTGTGTCTATGGGGTGCCCCCTGGCCACGTATATAAAGGAGTGGAGGAGTGGAGGGGCCGGCCCTCTCTATGGCGCGCCCTAGGGGAGTCCTACTCCCACCGGGAGTAGGATTCCCCCTTTCCTAGTAGAACTAGGATCCCTTCCAAGTAGTAGGAGTAGGAGAGAAAGAAAGGGAAGGGAAAAGGAGAAGGAAGGAAGGGGGCGCCCCCCCCCCCTCCCTAGTCCAATTCGGACCAGCCCATGGGGAGGGGTGCGGCCACCCTTTGAGGCATTTCTCTCCTTTCCCGTATGGCCCATTAAGGCCCAATACGAATTCCCGTAACTCCCCGATACTCCCGAAAATACCCGAATCACTCGGAACCCTTTCGATATCCGAATATAGTCGTCCAATATATCGATCTTTATGTCTTGACCATTTCGAGACTCCTCGTCATGTCCCCGATCTCATCCGGGACTCTGAACTCCTTCGGTACATCAAAACACATAAACTCGTAATATAACCGTCATCGAACTTTAAGCGTGCGGACCCTACGGGTTCGAGAACTATGTAGACATGACCGAGACACGTCTCTGGTCAATAACCAATAGTGGAACCTGGATGCTCATATTGGTTCCTACATATTCTACGAAGATCTTTATCGGTCAAACCGCATAACAACATACGTTGTTCCCTTTGTCATCGGTATGTTACTTGCCCGAGATTCGATCGTCGGTATCTCAATACCTAGTTCAATCTCGTTACCGTCAAGTCTCTTTACTCGTTCCTTAACACATCATCCCACAACTAACTCATTAGTTGCAATGCTTGCAAGGCTTAAGTGATGTGCATTACCGAGAGGGCCCAGAGATACCTCTTCTACAATCGGAGTGACAAATCCTAATCTCGAAATACGACAACCCAACAAGTACCTTCGGAGACACCTTAGAGCACGTTTATAATCACCCAGTTACGTTGTGACGTTTGATGGCACACAAAGTGTTCCTCCGGAAAACGGGAGTTGCATAATCTCATAGTCATAGGAACATGTATAAGTCATGAAGAAAGCAATAGCAACAAACTAAACGATCAAGTGCTAAGCTAACGGAATGGGTCAAGTCAATCACATCATTCTCCTAATGATGTGATCCCGTTAATCAAATGACAACTCATGTTTATGGTTAGGAAACATAACCATCTTTGATCAACGAGCTAGTCAAGTAGAGGCATACTAGTGACACTCTGTTTGTCTATGTATTCACACATGTATTATGTTTCCGGTTAATACAATTCTAGCATGAATAATAAACATTTATCATGATATAAGGAAATAAATAATAACTTTATTATTGCCTCTAGGGCATATTTCCTTCAGTCTCCCACTTGCACTAGAGTCAATAATCTAGTTCACATCGCCATGTGTTTTAACATCAATAGTTCACATCACCATGTGATTAACACCCATAGTTCACATCGTCATGTGACCAACACCCAAAGGGTTTACTAGAGTCAATAATCTAGTTCACATCGTTATGTGATTAATACCCAAAGAGTATTAAGGTGTGATCATGTTTTGCTTGTGAGGGAAGTTTAGTCAATGGGTCTACCACATTCAGATCCGTATGTATTTTGCAAATTTCTATGTTAACAATGCTCTGCACGGAGCTACTCTAGCTAATTGCTCCCACTTTCAATATGTATCCAGATTGAGACTTAGAGTCATCTGGATCAGTGTCAAAACTTGCATCGATGTAACCCTTTACGACGAACCTTTTGTCACCTCCATAATCGAGAAACATATCCTTATTCCACTAAGGATAATTTCGACCAATGTCCAGTGATCTACTCCTAGATCACTATTGTACTCCCTTGCCAAACTCAGGGCAGGGTATAGAATAGATCTGGTACACAACATGGCATACTTTATAGAACCTATGGCTGAGGCATAGGGAATGACTTTCATTCTCTCTCTATCTTCTGCCGTGGTCGGGTTTTGAGTCTTACTCAACTTCACACCTTGTAACACAGGCAAGAACTCCTTTTTGACTGTTCCATTTGAACTACTTCAAAATCTTGTCAAGGTATGTACTCATTGAAAAACTTATCAAGCGTCTTGATCTATCTCTATAGATCTTGATGCTCAATATGTAAGCAGCTTCACCGAGGTCTTTCTTTGATAAACTCTTATTCAAGTATCAATTTATGCTATCCAGAACTTCTATATCATTTCCAATCAGCAATATGTCATCCACATATAATATCAGAAATGCTATAGAGCTCCCACTCACTTTCTTGTAAATACAGGCTTCACCGCAAGTATGTATAAAACCAAATGCTTTGATCACACTATCAAAGCGTTTATTCCAACTCCGAGAGGCTTGCACCAATCCATAAATGGATCGTTGGAGCTTGCACACTTTGTTAGTACCTTTAGGATTGACAAAACCTTCTGGTTGCATCATATACAACTCTTTTTTAATAAATCCATTAAGGAATGCAGTTTTGTTTATCCATTTGCCAGATTTCATAAAATGCGGCAATTGCTAACATGATTCGGACAGACTTAAGCATAGATACAAGTGAGAAACTCTCATCGTAGTCAACACCTTGAACTTGTTGAAAACCTTTTTGCGAAATTCTAGCTTTGTAGATAGTAACACTACTATCAGTGTCCGTCTTCCTCTTGAAGATCCATTTAATCTCTACGGCTCGCCGATCAATGGGCAAGTCAATCAAAGTCCATACTTTGTTCTCATACATGGATCTCATCTCAGATTTCATGGCCTCAAGCCATTTCGCGGAATCTGGGCTCATCATCACTTCCTCATAGTTCATAGGCTCGTCATGGTCAAGTAACATGACCTCCAGAACAGGATTACCGTACCATTCTGGTGCGGATATCACTCTGGTTTACCTACGAGGTTTCGGTAGTAACTTGATCTGAAGTTACATGATCATCATCATTAGCTTCCTCACTAATTGGTGTAGTAGTCACAGGAACAGATTCCTGTGATGAACTACTTTCCAATAAGGGAGCAGGTACAGTTACCTCATCAAGTTCTACTTTCCTCCCACTCACTTCTTTAGACAGAAACTCCTTCTCTAGAAAGGATCCATTCTTAGCAACGAATATCTTGCCTTCGGATCTGTGATAGAAGGTGTACCCAACTGTCTCCTTTGGGTATCCTATGAAGACACATTTGTCCGATTTGGGTTTGAGCTTATCAGGATGAAACTTTTTCTTATAAGCATCGCGACCCCAAACTTTAAGAAACGACAACTTTGGTTTCTTGCCAAACCACAGTTCATACGATGTCGTCTCAACGGATTTAGATGGTGCCCTTTTTAACGTGAATGCAGCTGTCTCTAATGCACAACCCCAAAACTATAGTGGTAAATCGGTAAGAAACATCATAGATTGCACTATGTCCAATAAAGTATGGTTATGACGTTCGGACACACCATCATTTTGTGGTGTTCCAGGTGGCACGAATTTGTGAAACTATTCCACATTGTTTTAATTGAAGACCAAACTTGTAACTCAAATATTTGTCTCTGTGATCAGATCGTGGAAACTTTTTTTTCTTGTCACGATGATTTTCCACTTCACTCTGAAATTCTTTGAACTTTTCAAATGTTTCAGACTTATGTTTCATCAAGTAGATATACCCATATCTGCTCAAATCATCTGTGAAGATCAGAAAATAATGATACCTGCCGCGAGCCTCAATATTCATCGGACCACATACATCAGTATGTATGATTTCCAACAAATCTGTTGCTCGCTCCATTGTTTCGGAGAACGGAGTCTTAGTCATCTTGCCCATGAGGCATGGTTCGCAAGCATCAAGTGATTCATAATCAAGTGATTCCAAAATCCCATCAGCATGGAGTTTCTTCATGCGCTTTACACCAATATGACCTAAACGGCAGTGCCACAAATAAGTTGCACTATCATTATTAACTTTGCATCTTTTGGCTTCAATATTATGAATATGTGTATCACTACGATCGAGATCCAACAAACCATTTTATTGGGTGTATGACCATAGAAGGTTTTATTCATGTAAACAGAAAAACAATTATTCTCTAATTTAAATGAATAACCGTATTGCAAGAAACATGATCAAATCATATTCATGCTCAACGCAAACACCAAATAACACTTATTTAGTTTCAACACTAATCCCGAAAGTATAGGGAGTGTGCGATGATGATCATATCAATCTTGGAACTACTTCCAACACACATCGTCACCTCGCCCTTTACTAGTTTCTGTTTATTCTGCAACTCCCGTTTCGAGTTACTACTCTTAGCAACTGAACCAGTATCAAATGCCGAGGGGTTTCTATAAACACTAGTAAAGTACACATCAATAACATGTATATCCAATATACCTTTGTTCGCTTTGCCATCCTTCTTATCCGCCAAATACTTGGGGCAGTTCCGCTTCTAGTGACCATTCCCTTTGCAGTAGAAGCACTTAGTCTCAGGCTTAGGACCAGACTTGGGCTTCTTCACTTGAGCAGCAACTTACTTGTCGTTCTTCTTGAAGTTCCCCTTCTTCCCTTTGCCCTTTTCTTGAAACTAGTGGTCTTGTCAACCATCAATGCTTGATGTTTTTCTTGATTTCTACCTTCGTCGATTTCAGCATCACGAAGAGCTTGGGAATCATTTTCGTTATCCCTTGCATATTATAGTTCATCACGAATTTCTACTAACTTGGTAATGGTGACTAGAGAATTCTGTCAATCACTATCTTATCTGGAAGATTAACTCCCACTTGATTCAAGCGATTGTAGTACCCAGACAATCTGAGCACATGCTCACTACTTGAGCTATTCTCCTCCATCTTTTAGCTATAGAACTTGTTGGAGACTTCATATCTCTCAACTCGGGTATTTGCTTGAAATATTAACTTCAACTCCTGGAACATCTCATATGGTCCATGACGTTCAAAACGTCTTTGAAATCCCGATTCTAAGTTGTTAAGCATGGTGCACCAAACTATCAAGTAGTCATCATATTGAGCTAGCCAAACGTTCATGACGTCTGCATCTGCTCCTGCAATAGGCCTGTCACCTAGCGGTGCATCAAGGACATAATTCTTCTGTGCAGCAATGAGGATAAACCTCAGATCACGGATCCAATCCGCATCATTGCTACTAACATCTTTCAACTTAGTTTTCTCTAGGAACATATCAAAAATAAAACAGAGGAGCTAAACGCGAGCTATTGATCTACAACATAGATATGCTAATACTACCAGGACTAAGTTCATGATAAATTTAAATTCAATTAATCATATTACTTAAGAACTCCCACTTAGATAGACATCCCTCTAATCATCTAAGTGATCACGTGATCCATATCAACTTAACCATAACCGATCATCACGTGAAATGGAGTAGTTTTCAATGGTGAACATCATTATGTTGATCATATCTACTATATGATTCACGCTCGACCTTTCGGTCTCCAGTGTTCCGAGGCCATATCTGCATATGCTAGGCTCGTCAAGTTTAACCAGAGTATTCTGCGTGTGCAAAACTGGCTTGCACCCGTTGTAGATGGACGTAGAGCTTATCACACCCGATCATCACGTGGTGTCTGGGCACGACGAACTTTGGCAACGGTGCATACTCAGGGAGAACACTTTTTATCTTGAAATTTAGTGAGAGATCATCTTATAATGCTACCGTCAATCAAAGCAAGATAAGATGCATAAAAGATAAACATCACATGCAATCAAAATATGTGACATGATATGGCCATCATCATCTTGTGCCTTTGATCTCCATCTCCAAAGCATCATCATGATTTCCATCGTCACCGGCATGACACCATGATCTCCATCATCTTGATCTATATCAATGTGTCGTCACATGGTCGTCTCTCCAACTATTGCTCTTGCAACTATTTGGCGATAAAGTAAAGCAATTATTTGGCGCTTGCATCTTATGCAATAAAGAGACAACCATAAGGCCTCTGCCAATTGCCGATAACTTCAACAAAACATGATCATCTTATACAACAACTTATATCTCATCATGTTTTGACCATATCACATTGCTACGTCTCGAGCTAGCGTTGGTTTTCCCCGAAGAGGAGGGGGTGATGCAGCACAGTAGCGTAAGTATTTCCCTCAGTTTTTGAGAACCAAGGTATCAATCCAGTAGGACGTCACGCGCAAGTCCCTCGTACCTGCACAAAACGGTAGCAACTCGCAACCAACGCTTAGGGGTTGTCAATCCCTTCACAGTCACTTACGAGAGTGAGATCTGATAGAGATGATATTTTTGGTATTTTTGGTATAAAGATGCAAAGTAAAAAGTAAAAGCAAAACAAGTAAAATAAAGTAATGGAGATTGATATGATGAGAATAGACCCGGGGGCCATAGGTTTCACTAGTGGCTTCTCTCAAGAGCATAGATATTCTACGGTGGGTGAACAAATTGTTGTTGAGCAATTGATAGAATTGAGCATAGTTATGAGGTTATCTAGGTATAATCATGTATATAGGCATCACGTCCGTGACAAGTAGACCGACTCCTACCTGCATCTACTACTATTACTCCACTCATCGATCGCTATCCAGCATGCAATTAGAGTATTAAGTTAAAAACAGAGTAACGCCTTAAGCAAGATGACATGATGTAGAGGAATAAATTCATGCAACATGATAAATACCCCATCTTGTTATCCTCGATGGCAACAATACAATACGTGCCTTGCAACTCTTTCTGTCACTGAGTAAGGACACCGCAAGATTGAACCCAAAGCTAAGCACTTCTCCCATTGCAAGAACTACCAATCTAGTTGGCCAAACCAAACGGATAATTCGAAGAGACTTGCAAAGATAACTCAATCATACATAAAAGAATTCAGAGAAGATTCAAATATTATTCATAGATAAGTTGGATCATAAACCCACAATTCATCGGTCTCAACAAACACACCGCAAAAAGAAGATCACATCGAATAGATCTCCACGAGAGAGGGGGAGAACATTGTATTGAGATCCAAAAAGAGAGAAGAAGCCATCTAGCTACTAGCTATGGACCCGAAGGTCTGAAGTAAACTACTCACACTTCATCGGAAGGGCTATGGTGTTGATGTAGAAGCCCTCCGTGATGGATGCCCTCTCCGGCGGAGCTCCGGAACAGGCCCCAAGATGGGATCTCGTGGATACAGGAAGTTGCGGCGGTGGAATTAGGTTTTTGGCTCCCCCCTGGTCTAATGGGGGTACGTAGGTATATATAGGAGGAAGGAGCACGTCGGTGGAGCTCCGAGGGGCCCACGAGGCAGGGGGGTGCGCCCAGGGGGGGCGCGCCCTCCACCCTCGTGACCTCCCCGGAAACTTCTTGGAGTAGGATCCAAGTCTCCTGGATCACGTTCGGTGAGAAGATCACGTTCCCAAAGGTTTCATTCCGTTTGGACTCCGTTTGATATTTTGTTTCCTCGAAATACTGAAATAGGCAAAAAACAGCAATTCTGGGCTGGGCCTCCGGTTAATAGGTTAGTCCCAAAAATAATATAAAAGTGGAAAATAAAGCCCAATATAGTCCAAAACAGTAGATAAAGTAGCATGGAGCAATCAAAAATTATAGATACGTTGGAGACGTATCAGGCATCCCAAGCTTAATTCCTGCTCGTCCTCGAGTAGGTAAATGATAAAAAGAGAATTTTTTATGCGGAGTGATACTTTGGCATAATTTCAATGTAAATCTTCTTAATCATGGTATGAATATTCAGATCCAAAAGGTTCGAGACAAAAGTTCATATTGACATAAAAAATGATAATACTTCAAGCATACTAATTAAACAATTATGTCATCTCAAAATAACATGGCCAAAGGAAGTTCATCCCTACAAAATCATATAGTTAGGCTATGCTTCATTTTCGTTACACAAAGATGTTCCCAACTTCTATACCCCTGATGACAAGCCAAGCAATTGTTTCATACTCAAATAATCTCAAACTTTTTCAACCTTTACGCAATACATGAGCACGAGCCATGGACATAACACTATGGGTGGTATAGAATATGATGATGGGGATTGTGTGGAGAATACAAAAAAGGAGAAAGTCTCACATCAACGAGGCTAATCAATGAGCTATGGAGATGCCCATCAATTGATGTTAATGCAAGGAGTAGGGATTGCCATGCAACGGATGCACTAGAGCTAAGAATGCTCAACAAAAGAAAACTAGTGGGTGTGCATCCAACTTGCTTGCTCATGAAGACCTAGGGCATTTTGAGGAAGCCCATCATTGGAATATACAAGCCAAGTTCTATAATGAAAAATTCCCACTAGTATGAACAAGACAACTTATGAGACTCACTATATGAAATCATGGTGCTACTTTGAAGCACAATATATGAGACTCACTACATGAAGAACAAGGTGCTACTTTGAAGCACAAGTGTGGAAAAAGAGATAGTAGCATTGCCCTTTTTATTTTCTCCTTCTTTTTTTGGGCCTTTTATTTTTTTTATGTTTGGCCTTTCTCTCTTTTTTTTGATTGGGCAATGCTCTAATAATGATGATGATCACACTTCTATTGATTACAACATAATGATTACAACTCGATACTAGAACAAGATATGACTCTATATGAATGCCTCCGGCGGTGTACCGGGATGGTGCAATGAATCAAGAGTGACATGTATGAAAAATAATGCATGGTGGCTTTGCCACAAATACGATGTCAACTACAAGATCATGCAATGGCAATATGACAAAAGTAAAGCATGTCATGATGATGATGATGATGATGGAAGTTGCATGGCAATATATCTTGGAATGGCTATGGAAATGCCATGATAGGTAGGTATGGTGGCTGTTTTGAGGAAGATATAGAGAGGTTTATGTGTGAAAGAGCGTATCATATGACGGGGTTTGGATGCACCGGCGAAATTTGCACCAACTCTCAATGTGAGAAAGGGCAATGCACGGTACCGAAGAGGCTAGCAAACGGCGGAAAGGTAAAAGTGCGTATAATCCATGGACTCAACATTAGTCAAAAGAACTCGTATACTTATTGCAAAAATTTAGAAGTCATCAAAAATCAAGTACTACGCGCATGCTCCTAGGGAGATAGATTGGTAGGAAAAGACCATCGCTCGTCCCCGACCGCCACTCATAAGGATGCACAAGCCAGGTACACTTCATGCTTCAAATTTGTTACACAACTTTAACCATACGTGCATGCTACGTGACTTGCTAACTTCAACACAAGTATTTCTCAAATTCACAACTACTCAACTAGCACGACTATGATATTATCACCTCCATATCTCAGAACAATTATCAAGCATCAAACTTATCTTAGTATTCAACCCACTAAAAATAAAGTTTCACATATCTTGAATACCAAGTATATTAACATTAAGCAAATTACCATGCTATTAATGACTCTCAAAATAATTTAAGTGAAGCATGAGAGATCAAGTTTCTTTAAAACAATCCACCACCGTGCTCTAAAAGATCTAAGTGAAGCACTAGAGCAAAAATTATCACGCTCAAAAAGATATAAGTGAAGCACATAGAGTAAACTATCAAGCTCAAAAGATATAAGTGAAGCACATAGAGTATTCTAACAAATTTCAATTCATACATGGCTCTCTCAGAAGGTGTGTACAGCAAGGATGATTGTGGCAGACTAACAAGCAAAGACACAAATAATACAAGACGCTCCAAGCAAAACACATATCATGTGGTGAATAAAAATATAGCTCCAAGTAAATTACCGATGGAAGTGGACGAAAGAGGGGATGCCTTCCGGGGCATCCCCAAGCTTTGACTTTTTGGTGTCCTTGCATTATCTTGGGGGTGCCATGGGCATCCCCAAGCTTAGGCTCTTGCCACTCCTTGTTCCATAATCCATCAAAAGAATTCACCCAAAACTTGAAAACTTCACAACACAAAACTCAATAGAAATCTTGTGAGCTCCGTTAGAGAAAGAAAACAAAAGACTACTTTAAGGTACTGTAGTGAACTTGTTCTTTATTTGTATTGGTGTTAAACATACTGTATTCCAACTTCTCAATGGTTTATAAACTATTTTACTGGCCATAGATTCATCAAAATAAGCAAACAACACATGCAAAACAGAATCTGTCAAAAACAGAACAGTTTGTAGTAATCTGTTACTAAAGCAAACTTCTGGAACCCAAAAAATTCTACCAAAATTAGACGACCTGGGCAATTTGTTTATTGATCAGCAGCAATTGGAATCACTATTTTATCACGTTCTGGTGATTTTTGACAATCCGGGCACTAAGCGCAAAGATTCTGGAAATTACAGCAAGATCAAATAACTATCTTCCAAGAAGATCTCATAGGTTTAACTTGGCACAAACACTAATTAAAAGATAAAACCACATCTAAACAGAATCTAGATGGATTATTTATTCCTAAACAGAACCAAAAACAAAAAACACAAAATAAAATTGGGTTGCCTCCCAACAAGCGCTATCGTTTAACGCCCCTAGCTAGGCATAAAAGCAAGGATAGATCTAGGTATTGCCATCTTTAGTAGGCAATCCATAAGTGGCTCTCATGATAGATTCATATGGTAATTTTATTTTGTTTCTAGGGAAGTGTTCCATGCCCTTCTTTAAGCGAAATTGGAATTTAATATTCCCTTCCTTCATATCAGTAATTGCACCAATCGTTCTAAGGAAAGGTCTACCAAGAATAATAGGACATGAAGGATTGCAATCTATATCAAGAACGATAAAATCTACGGGCACATAATTCCTATTTGAAACAATAAGAACATCATTAATTCTTCCCATAGGCTTTTTAATAGTGGAATCCGCAATATGCAAGTTTAGAGAGCAATCATCAAAGTCACGGAAATCTAGCAAATCACACAAAGCTTTGGGGATAGTAGAGACACTAGCACCCAAATCACACAAAGCATAAAACTCGTATTTTTTAATTTTAATCTTAATTGTAGGTTCCCACTCATCATGGAGTTTTCTAGGGATAGAAACTTTCAACTCAAGCTTTTCTTCATAAGATTGCATTAAGGCGTCAACAATGTGTTCGGTAAAGGCCTTATTTCGACTATAAGCATGAGGAGAATTTAACACGGATTGCAACAAGGAAATACAATCAATTAAAGAGCAATTTTCATAGTTAAATTCCTTGAGATCCAAAATAGTGGGTTTAGCAATATCTAGATTTTTATTTCTTTCATTCCCTTTTTTTATCAATTTCATCATCAGAATCTAAAAACTCAGAATTCTTAGAACGCCTTCTAGGTAAGGGAAGATCATAATCAGATTCATCAAGATTCACATTGCAAAACAACGATTTAATAGGGGACACATCAATAACTTTCAGATCTTCATCTTGATTTTCATAGGATTTAGAAGGACACGCTTTAATAAAGGCATCTTTGTAAGCACGCATCCTAGCGGTTCTTTCTTTGCACTCATCAATGGAAATTCTCATGGCTTTGAGAGACTCATTGATATCATGCTTAGGAGGAATAGATCTAAGCTTTAAAGAATCAACCTCAAGAGAAATTCTATCAACGTTCCTAGCCAAATCATCAACTTTAAGCAATTTCTCTTCAAGCAAAGCATTGAAATTCTTTTGCGAATTCATAAACTCTTTAACACTACTCTCAAATTCAGAGGGCATCTTATTAAAATTTTCATAAGAGTTGTTGTAGGAATTTCCATAATTATTAGAAGGATTACTAGGATAAGGCCTAGAATTAAAATTCCCTCTATACGCGTTGTTACCAAAACTATTCCTACCAACAAAATTCACATCCACAGATTCATTATTATTCTCAAGCAAAGTAGATAAAGGCATATTATTGGGATCAGAAGAAACACTCTTAACAAATAAATTCCTAAGTTCTTCCATCTTTTCACTCAAACATTGATTTCTTCTATAGCATGCACTTTTTTATTAGTAGATCTTTCAGTATGACATTGAGAATAATTGACCATAATATTATCTAGGAGTTTAGTAGCATCTCCTAAAGTGATTTCCATAAAAGTGCCTCCCGCGGCCGAATCTAAAAGATTTCTAGAAGCAAAATTCAATCCAGCATAAATTTTTTGTATAATCATGCATAAGTTCAAACCATGAGTAGGACAATTACGTAGCATTAATTTCATTCTCTCCCAAGCTTGTGCAACATGTTCATGATCAAGTTGCTTAAAATTCATAATATCGTTCCTAAGAGAGATAATCTTAGCGGGAGGAAAATACTTAGAGATAAAAGCATCTTTGCACTTGTTCCAAGAATCAATACTATTTTTAGGCAAAGATGAAAACCACGCTTTAGCACGATCTCTAAGCGAAAAAGGAAATAGCTTCAATTTAACGACATCATTATCGACATCCTTTTTCTTTTGCATATCACATAAATCAACAAAGCCATTTAGATGAGTAGCGGCATCTTCACTAGGAAGGCCGGCGAATTGATCTTTCATAACAAGATTCAGCAAAGCAGTATTGATTTCACAAGATTCAGTATTGGCAAGAGGAGCAATCAGAGTGCTAAGGAAATCATTGTTATTGGTATTGGTGAAGTCACACAATTTGGTAGCATCTTGGGCCATCACGACAAGCAAGCAAACTAACACACGAGCAAATAAAAGGCAAAGGGAAAGAGAGGGCGAATAAAACGGCAAGGGTGAAGTGGGGGAGAGGAAAACGAGAGGCAAATGGCAAATAATGTAATGCGAGAGATAGAGATTGTGATGGGTACTTGGTATGTTGACTTTTGCGTAGGCTTCCCCGGCAACGGCGCCAGAAATGGCTCGTTGACGGGAGAGTAAATCTTGACTTGACTTGGCGTAGGCCTCCCCGGCAACGACGCCAGAAATGGCTCATTGACGGGAGAGTAAATCTTGACTTGACTTGGCGTAAGCCTCCCCGGCAACGGCGCCAGAAATCCTTCTTGCTACGTCTCGAGCTAGCGTTGGTTTTCCCCGAAGAGGAGGGGGTGATGCAGCACAGTAGCGTAAGTATTTTCCTCAGTTTTTGAGAACCAAGGTATCAATCCAGTAGGAGGTCACGCGCAAGTCCCTCGTACCTGCACAAAACAGTAGCAACTCGCAACCAACGCTTAGGGGTTGTCAATCCCTTCACGGTCACTTACGAGAGTGAGATCTGATAGAGATAATATTTCTGGTATTTTTGGTATAAAGATGCAAAGTAAAAAGTAAAAGCAAAACAAGTAAAATAAAGTAATGGAGATTGATATGATGAGAATAGACCCGGGGGCCATAGGTTTCACTAGTGGCTTCTCTCAAGAGCATAGATATTCTACGGTGGGTGAACAAATTACTGTTGAGCAATTGATAGAATTGAGCATAGTTATGAGGTTATCTAGGTGTGATCATGTATATAGGCATCACGTCCGTGACAAGTAGACCGACTCCTGCCTGCATCTACTACTATTACTCCACTCATTGACCGCTATCCAGTATGCATCTAGAGTATTAAGTTAAAAACAGAGTAACGCCTTAAGCAAGATGACATGATGTAGAGGAATAAATTCATGCAACATGATAAATACCCCATCTTATTATCCTCGATGGCAACAATACAATACGTGCCTTACAACTCTTTTTGTCACTGCGTAAGGACACCGCAAGATTGAACCCAAAGCTAAGCACTTCTCCCATTGCAAGAACTACCAATCTAGTTGGCCAAACCAAACGGATAATTCGAAGAGACTTGCAAAGATAACTCAATCATACATAAAAGAATTCAGAGAAGATTCAAATATTATTCATAGATAAGTTGGATCATAAACCCACAATTCATCGGTCTTAACAAACACACCACAAAAAGAAGATTACATCGAATAGATCTCCACGAGAGAGGGGGAGAACATTGTATTGAGATCCAAAAAGAGAGAAGAAGCCATCTAGCTACTAGCTATGGACCCGAAGGTCTGAAGTAAACTACTCACACTTCATCGGAAGGGCTATGGTGTTGATGTAGAAGCCCTCCGTGATGGATGCCCTCTCTGCCGGAGCTCCAGAACAGGCCCCAAGATGGGATCTCGTGGATACAGGAAGTTGCGGCGGTGGAATTAGGTTTTTGGCTCCCCCCTGGTCTAATGGGGGTACATAGGTATATATAGGAGGAAGGAGCACGTCAGTGGAGCTCCGAGGGGCCCACGAGGCAGGGGGGCGCGCCGAGGGGGTGGGGGCGCGCCCTCCACCCTCGTGACCTCCCCGGAAACTTCTTGGAGTAGGGTCCAAGTCTCCTGGATCACGTTCGGTGAGAAGATCACGTTCCCGAAGGTATCATTCCGTTTGGACTCCGTTTGATATTCTGTTTCCTCGAAATACTGAAATAGGCAAAAAAACATCAATTCTGGGCTGGGCCTCCGGTTAATTGGTTAGTCCCAAAAATAATATAAAAGTAGAAAATAAAGCCCAATATAGTCCAAAACAGTAGATAAAGTAGCATGGAGCAATCAAAAATTACAGATACGTTGGAGACGTATCACACATCACAACATGCCCTGCAAAAACAAGTTAGACGTCCTCTACTTTGTTGTTGCAAGTTTTACATGGCTGCTACGGGCTTAGCAAGAACCGTTCTTACCTAAGCGTCAAAACCACAACGATAGTTTGTCAAGTTGGTGCTATTTTAACCTTCGCAAGGACCGGACGTAGCCACACTCAGTTCAACTAAAGTTGGAGAAACTGACACCCGCTAGTCACCTGTGTGCATAACACGGCGGTAGAAACAGTCTCGCGTAAGCGTACGCGTAATGTCGGTCCGGACTGCTTCATCCAACAATACAGCCGAATCAAAGTGTGACATGCTGGTAACCAGTATGACTTATATCGCCCACAACTCACTTGTGTTCTACTCGTCCATATTACATCAACGCATAAAACCTGGCTCTGATAGCACTGTTGGGGAACGTAGTGATTTCAAAATTTCCTACGCACATGCAAGATCATGGTGATGCACAACAACGAGAGGGGAGAGTGTGTCCACGTACCCTCGTAGACCGAAAGCGGAAGTGTTAGCACAACGCGGTTGATGTAGTCGTACATCTTCACGATTCGACCGATCAAGTACCGAATGCACGGCACCTCCGAGTTTTGCACACGTTCAACTCGATGACGTTCCTCGAACTCCGATCCAGCCAAGTGTTGAGGGAGAGTTTCGTCAGCATGATGGCATGGTGACGATGATGATGTTCTACCAACGCAGGGCTTCGTCTAAGCACCACTATGATATGATCGAGGTGGATTATGGTGAAGGGGGGCACCGCACACGGCTAAGAGATCAAAAGATCAATTGTTGTGTCTATGGGGTACCCCCTGACCACGTATATAAAGGAGTGGAGGAGGGGAGGGGCTATCCCTCTCTATGGCGCGCCCTAGGGGAGTCCTACTCCCACCGGGAGTAGGATTCCCCCTTTCCTAGTAGAACTAGGATCCCTTCCAAGCAATAGGAGTAGGAGAGAAGGAAAGGGAAGGGAAAAGGAGAAGGAAGGAAGGGGGCGCCCCCCCTCCCTAGTCCAATTCGGACCAGCCCATGGGAAGGGGTGCGGCCACCCTTTGAGGCCTTTCTCTCCTTTCCCGTATGGCCCATTAAGGCCCAATACGAATTCCCGTAACTGCCCGGTACTCCCGAAAATAGCCGAATCACTCGGAACCTTTCCGATGTCCGAATATAGTCGTCCAATATATCGATCTTTACGTCTCGACCATTTTGAGACTCCTCATCATGTCCCCGATCTCATCCGGGACTTCGAACTCCTTTGGTACATCAAAACACATAAACTCATAATATAACCGTCATCGAACTTTAAGCGTGCGGACCCTACGGGTTCGAGAACTATGTAGACATGACCGAGACACGTCGCCGGTCAATAACCAATAACGGAACCTGGATGCTCATATTGGCTCCTACATATTCTATGAAGATCTTTATTGGTCAAACCGCATAACAACATACGTTGTTCTCTTTGTCATCGGTATGTTACTTGCCCGAGATTCGATCGTCGGTATCTCAATACCGAGTTCAATCTCGTTACCGGCAAGTCTCTTTACTCGTTCCGTAACACATCATCCCACAACTAACTCATTGGTTGCAATGCTTGCAAGGCTTAAGTGATGTGCATTACCGAGAGGGCCTAGAGATACCTCTCCGACAATCGGAGTGACAAATCCTAATCTCGAAATACGCCAACCCAACAAGTACCTTCGGAGACACCTGTAGAGCACCTTTATAATCACCCAGTTACGTTGTCACGTTTGGTGGCACACAAAGTGTTCCTCCGGTAAACGGGAGTTGCATAATCTCATGGTCATAGGAACATGTATAAGTCATGAAGAAAGCAATAGCAACAAACTAAACGATCAAGTGCTAAGCTAACGGAATGGGTCAAGTCAATCACATCATTCTCCTAATGATGTGATCCTGTTAATCAAATGACAACTCATGTCTATGGTTAGGAAACATAACCATCTTTGATCAACGAGCTAGTTAAGTAGAGGCATACTAGTGACACTCTGTTTGTCTATGTATTCACACATGTATTATGTTTCCGGTTAATACAATTCTAGCATTAATAATAAACATTTATCATGATATAAGGAAATAAATAATAACTTTATTATTGCCTTTAGGGCATATTTCCTTCAATGTTCATCATAGACCGACCACAAGGCCGATCAGTGATGTGGTATTAGTACTGACTACCAGCCGGTCAGTGGTAACGATTCCATTCAGCAATGCATTCCCACACTTTATTTACGTATGGTTACCATCTATGCAAACAAAATTAACAAAAAGATAGGAACACAATACACATGCACATTCATTCAATTACACATTAATTTTCATTAACACAATTCACATGTACATTCACACAGTTCACAACATTTGCACAGTTCATAACCAACAATTCGAGAATACTAACCAAAGCTACACACTTCACAGTTGATCCTCTTAACAAACTAGATAGAGGACATATTTTCTCACCGATCTCTATCCTACTTCATAAACCCTTTGGTCAACTTCTGTTGTGCAATGCCACTAAAATGTAAGTCTACACACAACAAAAATTGTCAACACAATTAACATAAAATACTTATTAGTTCATTTAATACACATGTACTCCCTCCGTACCATAATATAAGATCTTATTATATAAAATATACTCATATATTGAATGTAACAAGATCTTATATTATGGGACGAAAGGAGTAGTTAAGAATAGCATACCTTAGTTTAACGAGAAAATTCCTTATTTGACACTATCTTAAAATCTGTTTCCTTATTTGACACTGGAAAAGTTTTTCTTCACTATTTGACACAAGTTCTAAATTTTATTCCCTATATGACATTTCCGTCCATTTTGAGCCTAAATGACACATGAAAAGACTCTTTTGCCCCTCATGTGGTATGTGTGTGAGGGGCAATAGCGCACGCACGCAGCATCAGTGCGAGGGCAAGAGAACACACGCAACAACACATACACATGTACCAACACACACGCACGCGCACACACACGCAACAACACGCACGCGCACGTGCACACACACACACGCAACAACATGCACGCGCACGTGCACACGCACACACGCAACAACATGCACGCGCACGTGCACACACACACACGCACACACACGCAGCAACACACATGCACGCGCACACACACGCAGCAACACACACGCACGCAGCACACACACACATACACACACACGCAGCAGCAGCACACACACAGGCAACACATAGGCACGCAACAGCACACACACGCGCGCGCACGTACACACGCAGTAGCGAACACACACTGCAGCACACATGCACACACACATGCAGCGGCAGCACACATGTGCGCGTGCACCCACACACGCAACAGCACACACGCGCGCGCACACACATACTGCATGAGGGGCAAAATCGTCTTAAAAGGTGTCATTTAGGCTCAAAATGGACAGAAGTGCCGTATAGGGAATAAAATTTAGGACTAGTGTCAAATAGGGATGAATAACTTTTCCAGTGTCAAATAAGGAACCAGATTTTAAGACAGTGTCAAATAAGGAATTTTCTCTAGTTTAATACACTCCTCTCGTGGACTCTCCCAGCTTCCCCAAGAAGCAGCAAGTGGATATTTGTTGTGTGTCAGGAGATGGCATAATCTTCCAACACTTGTTTCACATCCTAAGAACCTATTCCCCTTCTCTTCTTCTACTTTTTGCAGTGCAACTAAAATATATGCCAGCTACAATAAAAATATATTTTTTAGATCTAGTTGAGTTTCATTAGACATCAAAAACTAAAGTAATATGCACAAACCAAGTTTATCATTGAACAATATTCCACTCTATCTCCTAATGAGGGAGTTGGTTGCATTTATACTATTTTCGATCAAATATTCATCACTATATTGTCACATATAACATGCATGATATATACTTCGGGGCAGAGCAACCCGCAAGAAAATGGTTGCATTTAAACATTATGAGTTTTTTTGAAACAACTGAAAGTGGTTGAATATGACTAAGTTATTGAAACTGGTTGAAATATGACTAGAATATTGATATGTATGAATATATTAAATTTTAATTATAAAAATATTTAAATGATGAAAGTTCATCTTTGTTTTCAAATTTAACTTTCTGAAACGCCATTGAAATTATTTCAAAAATGAACTAAAAATTCAAGAAAGTGCACTAAAATCCCTTTTGAACTTTCATAAGAAATATTTTAAAAATTAATTTGAAATTTTAAATCATGGAACTATTTTGGATTTATTTCAATAACTAAAAATATTGATATTTTTGTTCTGCCATATATACTAAAAATATAAATACAACTAACAAATACCTGGATACCCTCACATTAGTTAGAAGGGGTCCGCTATATGCAACCAATGGCCGAGCTTCGTTTAAGCGAAATTGACCATGACTCGCTTAGTTTCGTTGCAACACAATAGGCGTGAGAGAAATTTTGGGTCTTGTCGAAAGATAACAGGGCAGTGCTAGTCGTTGGCCGACCGATAGCTAGCACCAATCAATCATCTCTGACGCAAGATTGTCCCGCACTCAACCGCTCGCTCAAAGTGTTCTGCTTGTCTTCACTCTTAGCTCGCACATCAGCACGCTGGCCGCCGAGAAAAAGGAACCCAGCCGCATCTTGCGCGCCTCCAGCGCGCTCTCGCGCAGGGGAAATTTGGGGTTGCCGCGTCGTTGCTCTGTCACCGACAACGATGAAGTAGCTAACATCCCGCTCTAAAGCAATGCCGCCCTCAGCTCATAGTTGTGCCCGTGACCGGCCACAGCTTTGGTGGACGCTAGTCGCAACAATAGTTGGCGTCACACGTAGCTTTGGTCGATGTTGGTTGCAGCTTTGGTCGACATCGGTTGCAGCTTTGGTCGATGTCGGTCACATCATTGGTCGACGTTCGCAACTTTGCTCGTGATCGGTCGTAGCTTTGGTCGACCTCGGTCACATCATCGGTCGACGTTAGTGGCAAGTTTGCTCATGATCAGTCTTAGCTTTGGTCGACACTAGTCATTGCACCGACGCACCGCAATAGCATTGGTTGTGGCCGGTTGTAGCACGGCGGTGACCGATCGCAACATCGACGACCACCATTCGTACATCGGTGGTGACCAGTCATAACACCAAAGGCGATCAGTTGCAGCACAAACAACCACTAGTTAGCATCAACGCTGATCGGTTGCAGCACCGACGGCCACCACCAGTGTTGTCCTCTCGTGGCAGCTCTGTTCGCTCCTCACATCACACGTCAGTTGTAGTAGTTGTCAGCCTCCTTCCCGCAGTATCACCGGTAACCCCGCAACACTATCATGTGGCACCTGGTCGCAGATCTCGGCGAGAGAATGGTAAAAATTGTGGGAGAGAAGAAGGAAAAAAAAGGAAGGGAGTAAGAAGGGAAAGACTCTCAATGAAGCTATGAGCTGAAGGAGCCAATGCAAAAAGAAGACGACGGGGAACAAAGAAACACTGGCATGCGGAGAAGAAGATGGGGAACCGAGGAACAAACGAGCGGTTTCTATGGAGAGCCAAATGAATAAGGTGTGTGCGGTATACCATGGGCATACGCGTCGATTAAGGTGATGGGTGTCAATGCTTGACAACGAGTGACTGTTAAAGACTGAGATCAATCACCTGATCCCAAATCATTTGCCAATAGAATATGGGCCACCAGTTTGCATTGTAGCTTCGTCAGTAATTGCAACTCCACGAAAAATGTCATTGCACCCCAAATTCCGTGTGAACAAAGTCAAGTCCATTTGAACACCTGTTATGCTAATATATTTTCAGTTTTTTTTAAAAAATCAGATTTTCTTGACAACTATTTGCATGTGGTTTCCACGGTCATTAAAAATGACTTTGAACCATAATTTCATTGCAAAAAAAAAAGTCGGGACCATCTGAACACCCGTTGTGCTAATTTATTTTCGGAAAAAATTTGTTAGATGTGTTTTCCACGTTCGGGGCACTACACATTTCCTCACTCCTCACCCGTAACAACCCAGCCAGAGGCGGTTCTCCCTGAAAAAAAAAAAGAAGAAGCAAGAGGCGGTTCGCTCGTGTGAAGTGAACACACGCGTGATTAATAACCGTTCCGTTCCGTTCGCCAGCTGGCTCGATATATAAACACTTCGCGTTTACTTGGATTGACTCCCCAGCCCTCACCGGAAAGATCACCACACCAGCCAACTCAAATCCTCCCTCCCTCCCATTCCGATTCCCCAGCGACTCCCCGAACCCCCTCGTAAACCCTACCTCGCCGCGCGAGGGCGCCAGCCGCGGTGGCGGAGCGCCCGCATCCGCCCCTTCCCCGCCTTCCCCGCCCCGCCGCAGCAGGCAAGGGCATGGGGAAGATGAAGGGGGACAATCTGGTGAGCAGCGACGACCCCGCCGCTTCTCTCCCTTCTCTTCCTCCGCCTCCTCCCCGCGGGGCGGGGGCGCCGCTCGTCCTCTCTCTTACGGGTGCGGCCGCGTGACTCGCGTCTCGTGCCTGTCGCAGCCGGAGGAGGATCGCGAGCTCAAGGCGCGTCTCGAGGATTGCGTGGAGCGGGCGCAGAGCCGCGACCCCCGCCTCCGGGTAGGCGCCATCGACACCCTGAGGTAATGCCTACTGCCGCTTCTGAACTTCCCCCGGGATTCGGCCGCATCGCTGTCAAATTTGGATGGCCAGTTTAGGCGCGAAAACCAGATTCCGTGTGATTCGGGCGCGAAAACCAAATTCGGCTCGGGCGCTGCTGCTCTGTTTCTAGTCTCCCGCACCACTGTCAATTATGGTTAGTTTCGGTTCTGGTCTCCTGCTTAGTTCCGGTTCGGATTCAGGCGCGTCGCTGTCAATTTTGGATGGCCATTTTGTAGGCGCGAAAACGAGATTCCGCGTGATCCGTTTTCTCGATTCGCATGCAAATGTTTGTTGCGCCGCTGCTTAGTTTGTTGTCTCCTGCGCCCTAATCTCTGGGTTGATTGCTCGATTTACCTACCGGTATGTACTGCAATCTGCAGGCGAGTTTATGGGAAATGTTATGCTCTGCGAAATTCACTGTCATGAAAATTCGCGAGGACGGGGATTCTGTTCTGGTTTTTGGTAGTGCTGGTTTGCTTATTTTGCAAGGGCACCGATTTTGGGCCCAGTTGGAGGCTCCTTACGTCCCTCTGCTCTTAAGTTGGGACAGGATACTACGAAATCAAAATTCCTATTGCGTCATGCTTTCGCTGTCGAATTTCCCTATCATGTTATGATGGGATATTTGGTTTGGTTTGTTCATTTCGAATGTTGCATCCTACTGCTACTATTGACTGCAGCACTGCATTCCTCAAACAGCTAATATGCCATTTTTCTTCTCAGTTCATAGTTAACTGTAATTAATGCTTAACAGGAAAGAGGTTTGTGCGGCGACAAGCTCAATGACGTCTGTCCCGAAACCACTCAAATTCCTCCGTGCACACTACGGAACTCTCAAGGCTTGCTTTCAGAGAATGCGGGATCCTGCACAGAAGGTATCAAGGGATTGTTAATGTCTCAGTTGGCCCAAGCTTAAGTACTGTGGTGCTTATGATTTTCTGTTCTTATTGTGCAGAAACATATGGCTGACATTCTGTCAGTATTGGCCTTGACAGCGTCTGCTGAAGGAGAAAGGGTATGCAGAAATACCAAAGCACTGTTCAATCATTTGTGCATTTCCTTCTGTTAGTAATTTAGTATATATCTTGCTGTTCTACAAATGACCATCATGGGAAATTCTGAGCAAAATATACTCTACAAATAGTTTTCATTTATTTCTAGTTCATAGTGGTTAGAGTTTACTTCAGCACTCATAAATACTGATCTTAAAAGCAGACTAGATGGCATAAGCAAAGAGCAAATATGTGAAGGCCCCAAACAAAAATCTAGATTAGCGGCCTCATCTCTCTGTTATACACTTATGCTGTAACTAACTTGAACACACTAAAAATTTAGTAGTATTCATCGTAACCTACCTGTAGCTCGGTCATAACTCATCCTATGTTCCCCTATTCGACCATTATCGACATCAACACATGGGCCATCAATTGATTTATTTAACTTCCGGATTGATCATCCTGTGCCCAATGTTGCTGGCGAGAGAACCAGATCTCTGTCACAGCAACTTCAACAGTGTTATGCTTTGACACAAACCAGATAGCTAACAGGCACCCAGTCCTTTTCTTTTCTCGGATATTTTAACACCAGAACCTACATGTAGTTACATTTACTTTTATACAGGTTTTCCCTCATCGTAAACCACCTAACTTCCATTATACTACTTCATAAGCTTTTTTGGAAAGCTGAACACTGAAATGAGCATCTAGATTTAGTTGACCATTACTGTATAGGGCTCTCTTGCTAAATTTTGCTTCCTTTTCTTGTTTTAGGAAAGCCTGAAGTACTGTATGATGGGCTCTTTAGTTGATATATGTTCATGGGGTCATGAATACGTGAGGTAATGGCATCCAGCTTCCCTGGATGTAATTCCAACCTTACTTTTCTCTTCATGTTACTTGTAAGTTGTAACTAGCTCCCTATTAGCATTATTTACTATTTTGTCTTCCTATAAGCTATTTCCATCCTTGTAGCTACAAATACAACATGATGTGAATTTCTTTTTGATATGCTGGCTCAGATACAATACTAAATCTAAAGAATCACTCCAAGTAATTTTTTGTTGTTCCAGTTTAAATGTTATTCGCTTACCATCCTAGTCACTCTGCCATGTCAAATCTAAGCTATACTGTTTGGAAATTAATGGGTTATAGCATTGCTCTTAAGTTTTTTTTGTTGCGGAGGCTCAAGCTGTTTCATATAGTGGGCTCTAATTATGTCAATGTCTTGTTCGCCAGAAACTTGGCTTTTGAAATTGGAGAAGAATGGAAGGTTAGATCCTAATCCACTTCATCATTTGTATTGCATGTTTTCTTATATATTCTTCATAGTACCCTGTTCTGTAGTATGATATCCACTTTCTGTCCGGATGGCATGCCATTTTGTGTTAGTTCAGTTTTTCCTGAACATGTACATTGTATACGCTAACATAGTTTTTGGCAAAAAATAATGGGTATTCAACTGAATACCAATGAATTGAAGTGGGCCCGCCCCTGGCACTCTTCACAGTAGTATGACATCCAATTTCTGTCCAGGTGTTTATTGAAATCGAAAGTGTTTTGATTGTTTTTCCTCGAACCTCTTGATTTTATAGTCAGTGTGTATATTAGTATATACTTTACTGGTTGATGTACCATGATTTATGTGGCTCCCCATCTGACAATACTCTTAAAGTTGTGATTGCTGGTTTGCTATCTCTTAATGCATTCAATCTTGTTAGAAAAGAAGTTCCATCAACTTTTTCTTTTGTTATCTATGCTGTAGTGTATTAGTTGTTCCATGTAGTTGGGCTTAAATATGCAAACTTTATTCTTGGTCTTACATTTATAATGCTAAAATTTTCTTGTTTTGCAGTTCAATGACTCATCAACGCCAATTGAATCCAAAATAAAACTAGTGCTGGAAATTGTCAAATTTCACATGAAGGTTGATTCTGATAAGATTTTGTGTGTTGCATTTGTTTCATTTTGTTAATCCATCATATAAAAATATTAACTTATGTGAAATATGCTAATCTCTAATTGATAACCAATAGTAATTTTTTAAAAGAAAGCTAATAGTGATTAATTCATTGATGGATTGAGAGTTTGATGGGTTTTGTTATTGTAGCATAATGCTGAAACTGAAGCTCTGGATTTTTTGATGAAGGTTTGGTGAAATATTTCTGTTTGTATTAATGGATCAGTTCTATAATTATTGTGATGCAACTGAAGTATGATATTTCTTTGTACATAGGTTGGATACCTTGAGTTGCTTTCAGATGAAAAAAAAGAAGAATACATTATGAGGCTACTTCATCTTGTTGACTCTACCAACTACAAAAGGGCATGCTTGTATTTGACTAGTTGTTCTAAGTACGTGAATGAATTTATGTGTTCTCCAATTTTATCGATATTAAACTTGTGAACACTTGTTATGTTGGGGCTGAAACCTGCAGATACTTATCTACACCCGACCATAAGGCCACACTTGACATTGCCTATGACATGTATATGAAGTTTAGGGATCTTGGAAGTGCTTTAAGGATTGTGCTTTTGGTCAACGACCACAAGGTGGGTGAATGAACTATGCCTGCGATTTTGAGGTCCGAAATTCAATGACACTAACATTGATTTCAATGTCTTCTAGTATTGTGGTCAGAATGTGAAGATGAAGAAGGTATTTGCAGAAACTAAAGATTTCTCACTGAAGCAGCAATTTGCATTTATGATAGCACGCTATGTGAGTCTCATCCATGCTCACATACATGCAACAGAAGCAAAGTTACCTATTTTTGCCATCGTCTGCTGATTTATAATTCTGATCATTGCGATAGTTGTATCTACAGATTCCATACTAGAGATAGTTTAAATCTTTCAGCAGATTCTTTGATTTTTATTTTTATTTATCAATGAATTCTTCTTATTGAAGGGTTTAAGCATGGAGATTGATGATGAGATGGTTGCAGATGAAAATGAGAAGAATGCTTTGCAGGAAGTGGTTTATAACACCAAACTGAGTAAGGGGTACCATATCCTTGCGCGGGATATTGGTGTCATGGAGCCAAAATCTCCAGAGGACATATATAAGGTAGTATTTTGTTAGGTTATTTGCCGATTCAGTTGTTTGAGCAGTTTGTTAGTTTGTTTAAGCACCCCAGTTAAAATTTAAAAGACATGCTCATTTGTTAGGTTCATCTGATTGGCGGCCGAGGTACCAAAAGCTCCAGCCCTGATTCTGCAAGGCCGAATTTGGCTGCAATTTTTGTCAATGCATTTGTGAATGCTGGTTATTGCCAGGTTAGCTCTTATGAATTTCCTCGCCATCTTTATGGAAAGTAAAGATATTAAGATCATGTTCTTGTTGCAGGACAAACTCATGACTGCAATACCAGATTCTTTGCTATTCAAGAACAACGAACTTTGGAGAGCCAGTGTAGTAGCTAGTCTGGTACTGATATAATCTTATTTCTATTAAATGCACCTTTTAGATTACTACTCCCGCCGTATCAAAATATAAGACGTTTTTTGTAGGCTATATTAAATGCACCTTTTAGATTACTACTCCCGCCGTATCAAAATATAAGACGTTTTTTGTAGGCTGCCTACAAAAAGGTGCATTTAATAGTTTAGCCTACAAAAACGTCTTATATTTTGGTATAGAGGTAACAGTACTAAATACAACACATCATTTTCAGGGAATGATACATATGTGGGATCCTGATTCAGGATTTCCCAAACTTGACAAGTACCTGCACAGCAATGCTACTAATGTCGTTGCAGGAACTTTTTTAGGTATAGGCATTGTCTCTTCTGGTGTGAAGAATTATCGGGATCATGTACGTGCCACCTACCTTACTGTATCCATCCTCTTGCTCTTCTAATGCAAGCCCTCTGCTTTAATAACCTCTTATGTTTTCCAGGCACTTGCTCTTATTTCTGAGTATAGCAAGGGTGCAGCATCAGTTACACGGATCGGGGGATTCTTGGGTCTTGGTATTGCTTATGCTGGGTCCCGGAAAGACGAGGTCAATTCAATACATTCCCCTATAGCTGAAATACCCTTATTATCTTGCATTGATACAGTTTCCGAATTTTCAGCTTAAATCACATTTCTCAAGTACCTTGAGTAACCCCCAAACACCTTTGGAGGACTTAGTGTTCTCTGCCATCTCCTTGGGATTGGTGTTTGTTGGTTCCTGCAATGAAGAGATTGCAGAGTCAATCATATCTGTCTTGAAAAATCACAGTAAAGAGCTTACAGAGCCCATTATTCATCTACTTCCAGTTGCCCTTGGCCTTCTATATCTTGGAAAACAGGTAATTTTGTTGTTCCTCCATAGTAAGATTCACAGCTTCTTGTACAATTTTTTCTTGTTGCGGAGCATAGAATAATTATAAAACATGTATCTATCGTTTCGGTGCCTGCCCTTATACTTGTGGACATCCTTTTATGATATATCTTAAACCCATGCTTTGGCTGGTTTCTCTCCATTGTTGTAAAATAGTTTCATCTGCCGATGTGATTTATATTTAAATATCTTTTGTTTTGTATGTGTGTGCATGTGCACAGGCTTATGCATTTTTCCTATTCATCTCGTTGATCTTAACAACATTGTATCAGGAGATGGTAGTTGCTACTGCTGCTAAGGTTTCTGAAACATTGGAAGAACCATTAAAGAAGTACTGTGGCCTGACTCTTACGTCTTTGGCATATGCTGGGACAGGGAATGTGCTTAAGGTAACTTGCCTTCAACAGATACATGAATTTCAGAGAGGCTGTACAATACCAACAAGTTCAATGCATAGCTAGTTTTTATGAATCATGCCATTTGGATTTTCAGGTTCAGGAGCTCCTTTGTAGTTGCTCAGATAAACTTGTGAAAGGTGGAAGTGACCAAGGGCCAGCAGTCCTTGGAATTGCTCTTATTGCCATGGCTGAAGGATTAGGAGCTGAAATGGCTGTACGGTCCCTCGAGCAGCTTTTACAGTATGGTGATTGTAGTATTAGAAGAGCAGTTCCTCTTGCTCTTGGCATGCTCTGCATATCCAATCCAAAGGTACTCCTATATTTTTGTATAAGCTTGCTTGTTTTTCTATAACATTAAATGGAAATGAGTCATACTTTTGTGATATTAAAAGCCCTTTCAAATGTACCATGAAATTGAATGGAAACATTTATTGGGTTGCACACATACTGGCAATATATTAATACCAGTGGAAGCATAATAGGCTAAGAACATGCACGGCTGTTAGTTTTTCATCTATTGCATCATCCATTTTGGTCCGAATGTGCTTGAAGAACATGCTTTGTTAGGCACTTATTTGGTCTTACTTGATTATTGGCAACTATACATGCTTTGCTCCTTCTTATTTGATTCTAGCTCACTGAGTGCCTGCAGTTATGGTATATTTGATGTAAATAGATTGTATCTTCCAGATGTCTAGTTTCATACTGTCTGCATATCATGTAGGCAGTTGTTGTGGACACACTGAATAGACTGAGCCATGATGCGGACGGTGCAGTGTCGATGGTTAGCAACTTCGTCACAATATATAGCATATTAATACCTCTTGAAGCTTAAGATTATGTTTGATCAAATCGGTACTTGCAGGCTGCAATCATCTCACTGGGCTTGATAGGTGCTGGTACAAACAATGCACGTATAGCCGGATTGCTTCGTAAGCTCTCAAGTCAGCAATATGGCGGTTATCTGTATTGTGTAAGTACAAATATACAGCAAAAATAAATAAATTATGTCCTTGTTTTAAACACTAGTAAGATTTCCTGTGGTTATTTAAGTTTCAGATGATTTGATTTCGTTTGATTTCAGGTGAGGATTGCACAGGGTCTTGTTCACCTTGGGAAGGGCTTGCTGACACTTGACCCATGCCACTCTGACAGGCTACTTCTATCTCCGTGAGTAATGTGCCCCATATGGTTTCCCTTTGGTTTTACTGGAAGCACGTTTCAAAAAGCTCTTGTTGTTGGTGTTGTTGTTGTTGTTATTGTTGTCACTTTTCAGCGTAGCACTAGCTGGGCTTGCAACCGTTCTGTACGCATGCCTTGACATGCAACCCATCATCGTCGCAAAGTATCCCTACATGCTATACATCCTCGCCCTCGCTATGCAGGTATGTATCTCCTACTGTACTAAGGACTCAGTGGTAGAGTTAAAGAAGAATCACATGATTTGAAATGTGTGTTTCTCTGCTGGGGACAGCCTAGGATGTTACTGACTGTGGATGAGGATCTCAAGCCCCTACATGTGCCTGTTCGTGTCGGCCAAGCAGTCGACGTGGTCGGTCAGGCGGGAAGTCCCAGGACCATCACTGGCTTCCAGACGTACAACACGCCTGTAGTGCTTGCTGCAGGGGAGCAAGCTGAGCTAGCAACTGAAAAGTAATTACAGAGCATTTTCGAAATGAATCTTATGTTCAGTAACTTGATTCTTGCTTGAGCTTATTGCTGTTCCTGCGTGTAGATATATTCCGCTGACACCAGTTCTGGAGGGCTTTGTGATCCTGAGGAAGAACCCAGAGCATCATGAAGATTGAGAGATTGGTGCGATGCAAGCGGAAGCGGATCTGCGGATGGAGTGTCATGAACAGGCTTGGTCAACATCTAACTGTCACACAAGCAAGTGACAATGACTATTGTGAAGAGGCTGCAAATATTCCTTAACAGAGTACAGGGACAATACAAAAGTATAGAATAGCTCAGGGGTCAATGTACAGAGGGAGATTGGGTCGATGGTTCTTCGAAAAGAGGAGAAGCAACTTTGTCGGAACGGGGAACAGAAACAGATGGCTGCATAGCATAACCTCAATCAAATTTTGTGTTTTCACTCACTAGACTGTTTTTGAGATGCATATAATAGACATACTCAGTTGTCCGATGTTTTCTGCCCTTTTAAGAAGTCACTCATCATGTATCTACAATGCTAAGACATCCGCAAATGATCAACTTTTTGCACCCATCTGTTGCAAAAGCAAACATAATCTATAGATGGATAAACTTGCATTTTGTAAGAAAGCTAGTAGTGCACTGCCGAGAGGTGACTATCTGTCATTCACGACTTCATTACTGATGGAGGTACTTTCTGTAGATTGATTTACGACTTCACCGGCGATATCATTCAGAACAAAATAGCCTCCTTTTTGTGGAGCAAGGAAGAACGACTGAGTAAATCTACGCTTAATGGCATCAGGGACAGTAAAGGATCCACTAACTAAAATGAGCACACCGCCCTCATGGGATGGCTGAGAATCTACATTGTCTATCTGCATCGAACATTCCTGAGGTATGTAGATACAAAGTGTTCATTGATATCCTGGTTAAGCACACACACAAAAAATCGATTAGAACCAATCAGGGGGCAATAGCCCTTAATTGAGCAAGCATGTATTAGACAAATATGAGCTAAATGATGGGCGGCGAGAGGCATGGCATTCTGGGCCGGAACCTGCGTCTCAAGTGTGGGCGGGCAGCCATG
>NC_041392.1:621286474-621314416 GCF_002162155.2 Triticum dicoccoides
CTTGGGTGCGGGTGGTTGGCGGAGCAGGGGTGTGTCTGTGTCGGAGGGGTGTGAGCGCGGGGTTACATCACTTGTCGTCATTGTCCGTCTCAACCCTCCTCGGTGGCTCCAAGCGGTTCTTCTTAGCTCATCTTTAGTTTGTGCGGGGTGCCCGACACCTTTGTATCTTGCCTTAGGTGTGTGTATGTGTTGAGTGTCGTGATGGTGTGTGCTTGTGTCAGTTCGCTCGGGTGTATGTGGTAATGATTGATTTATAATATAAAGCAGGGAAACCCTTTTTCGGTAAAAAGAAGGTGGTCGCGGTGGTATTGAAATATTTGGAGGTTAGAATCATGCCAGATGGTATAAACGACACAATCATAGTGCTTATTCCTAAGGAAAAGAAGACACAAAGTTTGAGAGAGTTCAGACCGATTAGTCTTTGCAAACTTATATATAAGGTCACCTTCAGATGCTTGGTTAATCGTTTGCGTTTTTTTATATGAACCTATCTTGGAAACTCAAAGTGCCTTTATTCTGAAAAGGTTCGGGAAGGGATGATGACGGACATCACAATCATTGACTTTGAGGGCATCCTCAAAATCCAGCAAAATAAGAATTCTCGGAACATTTATTGTGCTTACAAACGGGATCTCACCAAATGCGGCATTATTAGTTTTTTCTAGTTTACCTCGTAAAAGCATATACAGCTGGATTTTGTAAATTCGGCCCTTTAAACGCCCGCGGACGTGACCGGTCGCCTCCGCGGACAGTGACCGGTCACATCTCAAATTAGCCACTTTGCATCCGTCTCTCTCATATTTCATCCCTTAGATCCATACAAAGAATGAAAAAAAAAACCTATGTACTACATCTACGTACTACCCTAGCTACTCTTCGTCGTCGGAGATGTCCATGACGCCGGTGTCGGACGCCGGCTGGACGGGCGGGTAGGAGGGCTCCAGCTCATCCTCCTCCTGCTCGACCTCATCCATGTGGCGAACATCTCCGCCTCCTCCGCGACCTCTTGCGCCTTCATCTCCTGCCGGTGATGATGTCTTGCCTCCGCAGCCGACTCCGACCAGAGGTGATCGAGGATAGCCTGCTGCTCCGCCTGCAGATCCCCGTCACCAGTGTCCCCCACATCCTCCTCCTCCGGCTCATCCCCCTCTATAATACTTATTCACAAATCCAAATCTGGTAATTGTTCTCTAATAGCACCTGCTCCTGTAGCAATTTCCCGATTTCGAAATGTTGCAAAGCCTGGGGTAGAAAAAAAAGGGAGAAATGATGTGGTTACAAGATGCAATTTCCTCTTCGAATAAACCTCGTAATCATAATAAAGTGGGTTTTTTAGTGTTGGGCCTAGCAAAAGAGAAATCGAGATGTTAGGAGTCCATTGATGAAAAAGGGCCGGGGAAAGCTTAAACCTAAGTCCTACAGTGATGGATATAAGCGTCCGGAGAAAGGAATCAGTCTCTTCAATCCGGCGCATGCCTCCCTACCCTTGGTAGCTTACGAGTTTACGTCCATCCCTGGCCGGGTACAATTTCAGTTAGTGGATCCGGAGGAAGGCATTGAAGGGCCTGGGTCCCCCATTCCGTCCTAGTCGGACTCGGAGCGAAGCATCTCCCAAGGCCAACTTCCATTCACCAAACCCAGGTTCCTTGAGGAGCTTCAGCTGAAGAAGGAGGCATATTCAGAGCTGGTTGAGGGTCATCCACAACTTCCAGAGCACAATTCTTAAGCACTTGCTCTAACCTTTCTAGCTTTGGAGCATTGCTCTTGGACAGATCAGAGGCGCCTTCCCGATAAGGAAGAGGATAAAAAGGTGCTGTCATCTATCTCGACCATCTTAGGCGCACACTTTATTCGGACAATGGGGCACGATGCTCTAAAAAAACTTACTGAAAAAAACATAGCGGTAACGGCTGTTTTAGAAAGCACCTCTTCCTTTCCTGAAACTCAAACAACCTACTAGGCTACTAAAAGGCTAATCCAGACGAAAGAGATAGCGAGAAAACGACTCCTCAAGCCGAAATAAGGGCGGGCCGCTGCAATGAGAGCCTAAGTTGCGGAGTTTTTTCTAGATTCTTTTTTTGGTGCGTTCTTCCTTTTTTTGGATAGAAAGAAGGGTTCCACAAAGTCATCCTCCTCGTCCTCCGGATCCACTGCATCCGGAGGGAGCCCCGTGGTGATCCGGGCTTCGCGCCTAGCCCAGATCTGCTAAAGGAGCTCGAGCTGGTGCTCCGGCGTTAGAAATGGCTCGCTTCTCACCCGACGACGTGAGGACATGGCTACTAGGCGGACAAGTGGAGTGGAAAGTGGCGGCGGCGACAGACAAAAGGAGGAAAATGTGGATGGATGGTAGGGTTTCGATGTCGCCGGTCGACTTAAATAGCCAAGCAAGACACTACGCGGCCTGCCGAAGGAGACGAGTTTCGGACCGTCGGGTTTGAGGGCATTTTCGGCTAGGACCCCTTCGTCAGTCCCACGTGGCGGGTGTGCCCGTGCGCCTCCATATCTGCCACATATTTGAGCTGGACATGAGTGGTGCCGGTCAGCCCGGATGTTTGATACCCGTTTGAGGCGTCTGTCTGGGTCGAAAAAACGTGACAAGACAATGACATGACGGACCATTCAGATGTATGAGGCGGGTTTGAGGCGCCCGACTGTAGCTGACAACCGACCAAGAGGCGGTTTGCTCGTGTGAGTGAAGACACGTGCCGTTCGCTTGTTCGCCAGCCGGCGCGCTATATAAACTCTTGGCGTTTACTTCGGTTGACCTCCCCTGACCAGAAAGATCACCACACCAGCCAGCCCAAATCCCCTCCTCCCCTCCCTCTCCTCCCTCCCATTTCTGAATTTCTGATTGCCCGCCGACTCCCCGAACTCCCTCGTAAACCCTACCTAGCCGCGCGACGACGCCAGCGGCGGTGGCGGAGCCCCCACCTCCGCCCCTTCCCCGCCTCCCCCGCCCCGCCGCAGCCGGCAAGGGCAAGGGGAAGATGAAGGGGGACGATCTGGTGAGCAGCGACGACCCCGCCACTTCTCTCCCTTCTCTTCCTCCGCCTCCTCCCCGCGGGGCGGGGGCGCCGCTCGTCCTCTCTCTTACGGGTGCGGCCGCGTGACTCGCGTCTCGTGCCTGTCGCAGTCGGAGGAGGACCTCGAGCTCAAGGCGCGTCTCGAGGATTGCGTGCAGCTGGCGCAGAGCGGCGACCCCCGCCTCCGGGTAGAAGCCATCGACACCCTGAGGTAATGCCTTCTGCCGCTTCTGAACTTCCCCGGGATTCGGCCCGCATCGCTCTCAAATTTGGATGGCCAGTTTAGGCGCGAAAACCAGATTCCGTATGATCCGGGCGCGAAAACCAAATTCGGTTCGGATGTAAGTGTTTGTCGCGCCGCTGCTCAGTTTCTAGTCTCCTGCACCACTGTCAGTTTTGGTTAGTTTCGGTTCTGGTCTCCTGCTTAGTTCCGGTTCGGATTCAGGCGCGTCGCTGTCAATTTTGGATGGCTATTTTTTAGGCGCGAACACCAGATTCCGCGTGATCCGTTTTCTCGATTCGCATGCAAATGTTTGTTGCGCCGCTGCATAGTTTGTAGTCTCCTGCACCCTAATCTCTGGGTTGATTTCTTGATTTACCTACCGGTATGTACTGCAATCTGCAGGCGAGTTTATAGGAATGTTGCGCTCTGCAAAATTCACTGTCATGAAAAATTGGAGGGACAGGAATACTGTTCAGGTTTTTGGTTGTGCTGGTTTGCTTATTTTGCAAGGATGCCAATTTTGGGCTCCCTCTGCTCTTAAGTTGGGACAGGATACTACGAAAGCAAAATTCCTATTGCGTCATGCTTTCGCTGTTGAATTTCCCTATCATGTTATGATGGTATATTTGATTTGATTTGTTCATTTCGAATGTTGCATCCTACTGCTGCTATTGACTGCAGCACTGCATTCCTCAAACAGCTAATATGCCATTTTTCTTCTCGGTACATAGTTAACTGTGGTTAATGCCTAACAGGAAAGAGATTCGTGCGGCGACAAGCTCAATGACGTCTGTCCCGAAACCACTCAAATTCCTCCGTGCACACTACGGAACTCTCAAGGCTTGTTTTCAGAGAATGCGGGATCCTGCACAGAAGGTATCAAGGGATTGTTAATGTCTCAGTTGAGCCAAGCTTAAGTACTATGGTGCTTATGATTTTCTGTTCTTATTGTGCAGAAACATATGGCTGACATTCTGTCAGTATTGGCCTTGACAGCGTCTGCTGAAGGAGAAAGGGTATGCAGAAATACCAAAGCACTGTTTAAACATTTGTGCATTTCCTTCTGTTAGTATCTTTCTTTTTTATAAATGACCATCGCGTGAAATTCCGAGCAAGATATACTCTACAAATAGTTTTTATTTATTTCTAGTTCATAGTGGTTAGAGTTTGCTTTAGCACTCATAAATACGGATCTTAAAACCAGGCTAGGTGGCATAAGCAAAGAGCAAATATGTGAAGGCCCCAAACAAAAATCTAGATTAACAGCCTCATCCCTCTGTTATGCTGTAACTAACCTGAACCCACTAAAATATTTAGTCATGTGTGCCGCTGGGACCAAGGGCAAGGATTAATCTTCATAGTAACTTACCTATGGCTCGATCATATGTCATCCTATATTACCCCATTCGACCATTATCGACATCAACAAATGGGCCATCAATTGATTTATTTAAGTTCTGGATTGATCATCCTGTGCCTAATGTCGCTGGCGAGAGAACCACATCTATCACTGCTGACTGCAACTTTAACAGTGTTATGCTTTGACACAAACCAGATAGCTAACAGGCACCTAGTCCTTTTCTTTGCTTGGATATTTTAACACCAGAACCTACATGTAGTTACATTTACTTTAATACAGGTTTTCCCTCATCGTAAACCACCTAACTTCCATTATACTACTTCATAAGCTTTTTTGGAAAGCTGAATACTGAAATGAGCATCTAGATTTAGTTGACCATTACTGTATAGGTTTGTCTTGCTAAATTTTGCTTCCTTTTCTTGTTTTAGGAAAGCCTCAAGTACTGTATGATGGGCTCTTTAGTTGATATATGTTCATGGGGTCATGTATATGTGAGGTGCTGACATTATTCATCCCCCTGGCTGTAATTCTAACCTTACCTTTTCTTCATGTTACTTGTAAATAGCTCCCTATTAGCATTATTTACTATTTTGTCTTCGTATACACTTTTTTCCATCCTTGTAGCTACAAATACAACGTGATGTGAATTTATTTTTTATATGCCCTCAAATGCAATACTAAATCTAAAGAATCACTCTTATGTATTTTGTTGTTGTTCCAGTTTGAGTGTTATTGACTTACCACCATCCTAGTCATTCTGCCATTTCAAATCTAAGCTATATTGTTCGGAAATTAATGGACTATAGTATTGCTCCTAAGTTTTTTTGTTGCGGAGGCTCAAGCTGTTTCATATAGTGGGCTCTAATTATGTCAATGACTTTTTCGACAGAAACTTGGCTTTTGAAATTGGAAAAGAGTGGAAGGTTAGATCCTAATCCACTTCATCGTTTGTATTGCATGATTTTTTATATGTTCTCCATAGTACCCTGTTCTGTAGTATGATATTGATATCCACTTTCTGTCCGGATGGCATGCCATTTCGCGTGTTAGTTCCGTGCTAGATATGCATAGTTTTCGGCAAAAAACTGAATAGTGGCCCGCCCCTGTGGCCCTGTCTCTCTTCACAGTAGTATGACATCCAATTTCTGTCTAGATGTTGTTGATTATAACCAATAGTGTTTTAATTGTTCTTCATGGTAGCATGACATCCAATTTCTGTCTAGATGTTGTATATTAGAATCGAAAGTGTTTTGGTTGTTTTTCCTCGAACCTTTTGACTTTATCGTCAGTATGTATATACCTTACTGATTGATGTACCATAATTTCTGTGGCTGTCCAGCTGACAAGACTCTTGAAGTTGTGATTGCTGGTTTGCTATCTCTTAATGCATTTTATTTTGTTAGAAAAGAAGTTCCATCAACTCTTTCTTTTGTTATCTATGCTATAGTGTATTAGTTGTTCCAGGAAGTTGGGCTTAAATATCAAACTTTTCTTGTTTTGCAGGACAATGGCTCATCAACACCAATTGAATCCAAGATAGAACTAGTGCTGGAAATTGTCAAATTTCACATGAAGGTTGATTCCGATTAGATTTTGTGTGTTGCATTTGTTTTATTTTGTCACTTCATCATATAAAAATATTAACTTATGTGAAATATGCTAATCGTAATTGATAACCAATAGTAATTGTTTAAAATAAACCTAATAGTGATTAATTCTTTGATGGATTTTGTTATTGTAGCATAATGCTGAAACTGAAGCTCTGGATCTTTTGATGGAGGTTTGGTGAAACATTTCTGTTTGGATTAATGGATCAGCTTTATGCTTATTGAGATGCAACTGAAGCATGGTATTTCTTTGTACATAGGTTGGATACCTTGAGATGCTTTTAGACGAAAAATATGAAGAGTACCTTGCAAGGCTATTTTGTCTTGTTGACTCTACCAACTACAAAAGGGCATGCTTGTATTTGACTACTTCTTCTAAGTACGTGAGTGAATTTATGCATTCTCTAATTTTAAATTTATCGAGATTAAACTTGTGACCACTTGTTATGTTGGGGTGGAAACTGGCAGATACCTTTTGACTCCTGACCGTGAGGCCTATGAGGCCACACTTTACATTGCCTTTGGCTTGTATGGGAAGTTTAGGGATCTTGCAAGTGCTTTGCGAATTGTGCTTTTGGTCAACGACGACAAGGTAAGTGAATGAACTATGCCTGTGATTTTGAGGTCCGAAATTCAATGGCACTAACATTGATTTCAATGTCTTCTAGTGTTGTGATCAGAGTGTGAAGATTGTATTTGCAGAAACTGAAGATTTCTCCCTGAAGCAGCAACTCGCATTTATGATAGCACGCTATGTGAGTCTCATCCATGCTCACAGACATGCAACAGAAGCAAAATTACCTATTTTTGCCATCGTCTGCTGATCTACAATTCTGATCATTGGGATGGTTTGTACCTATAGATTCCATACTACAGATTGTTTAAATCTTTTAGCAGACTCTTTGACCTTTATTTTCCTTTATCAATGAGCTCTTCTTATTGAAGGGTTTAAGCATGGAGGTTGATGATGACATGGTTGCAGATGAAAATGAGAAGAATGCTTTGCAGGAAGTAGTTAATAACACCAAACTGAGTGAGGGGTACCATATGCTTGCGCGGGATATTGGTGTCATGGAGCCAAAATCTCCAGAGGACATATATAAGGTAATTTTTTGTTAGGTTATTTGCCGATTCAGTTTTTAAGTAGTTTGTTAGTTTGTTTAGGTACCCCAGTTAAAATAAAGACATGCTCATTTGTTAGGTTCATCTGATTGGCGGTCAAGGTGCCAAAAGCTCCAGCCTTGATTCTGCAAGACAAAATTTGGCCGCAACTTTTGTCAATGCATTTGTGAATGCTGGTTATTGCCAGGTTAGCTCTTATGAACTTTGAGCCCTTATCTTTTTGCATTGGTGATGGATGAGGTCACAAGGGGTATACAAGGAGATATCCCATGGTGTATGCTCTTTGCGGATGATGTGGTGCTAGTTGACGATAGTCGGACGGGGGTAAATAGGAAGTTAGAGTTATGGAGACAAACCTTGGAATCGAAAGGGTTTAGGCTTAGTAGAACTAAAACCGAGTACATGATGTGCGGTTTCAGTACTACTAGCTGTGAGGAGGAGGAGGTTAGCCTTGATGGCCAGGTGGTACCTCGGAAGGACACCTTTCGGTATTTGGGGTCAATGTTGCAGGAGGATGGGGGTATTGATGAAGATGTGAACCATCGAATCAAAGCCGGATGGATGAAGTGGCGCCAAGCTTCTGGCATTCTCTGTGACAAGAGAGTGCCACAAAAGCTAAAAGGCAAGTTCTACAGGACGGCGGTTCGACCCGCAATGTTGTATGGCGCGGAGTGTTGGCCGACTAAAAGGCGACATGTTCAACAGTTAGGTGTGGTGGAGATGCGTATGTTGAGATGGATGTGTGGCCACACGAGGAAGGATCGAGTCCGGAATGATGATATATGAGATAGAGTTGGGGTAGCACCAATTGAGGAGAAGCTTGTCCAACATCGTTTGAGATGGTTTGGGCATATTCAGCGCAGGCCTCCAGAAGCTCCAGTGCATAGCGGACGGCTAAAGCGTGCGGAGAATGTCAAGAGAGGGCGGGGTCGACCGATTTTGACATGGGAGGAGTCCGTTAAGAGAGACCTGAAGGATTGGAGTATCGACAAAGAGCTAGCTATGGACAGGGGCGCGTGGAAGCTTGCTATCCATGTGCCAGAGCCATGAGTTGGTTGCGAGATCTTATGGGTTTCACCTCTAGCCTACCCCAACTTGTTTGGGACTAAAGGCTTTGTTGTTGTTGTATTCTTGTTGCAGGACAAACTCATGACTGCAATTTCAGATTCTTCTGAAAATTTGCTATTCGAGAAGAACGAACTTGGGAAAGCCAGTGCAGTAGCTAGTCTGGTACTGATATAATTCTATTTCTATTAAATGCACCTTTTAGATTACTAGACGATGCGAGTATTTGATAAGATAACAGTACTAAATACTAACACATCATTTTCAGGGAATGATACATCTATGGGATCATGATTCAGGATTTGCCATACTTGACAAGTACCTGCAGAGCGATGATACTCATGTCGTTGCAGGGGCTTTGTTAGGTATAGGAATGGTCTCTTGTGGTGTGAAGAATGACTATGATCCTGTATGTACCACCCTACCCTACTCCATCCATCCTCTTGCTCTTCTAATACAAGTCCTCTGCTGTAATAACCTCTTATGTTATGCAGGCACTTGCTCTTATTTCTGGGTATAGCACGAGTGCAGCATCAATTACACGTATCGGTGCAATCTTGGGCCTTGGTATTGCTTATGCTGGGTCCCGGAAAGACAAGGTTAAATCAATACATTCCCCTATACCTGAAATACCCTTATTATCTTGCATTGATATAGTTTCCGAATTTTCAGCTTAAATCGTTGTTCTTAATTACCTTGAGTGACTCCCAAGCACCTTTGGTGGACTTAGTGTTCTCTGCCATCTCCTTGGGATTGGTGTTTGTTGGTTCCTGCAACGAAGAGATTGCACAGTCAATCATATCTGTCTTGAAAAATCTTATTAAAGCAGAGCTTGCAGAGCCCATTATTCGTCTGCTTCCAGTTTCCATTGGCCTTCTATATCTTGGAAAACAGGTAATTTTGTTGTTCCTCAGTAAGATTCACAGCTTCCTGTACATTTTTTTTCTTGTTTCGGAGCATGGAATAATTTTAAAACATGTATTCTATGTTTCGGTGCCTGCCCTTATACTTGTGGACACCCTTTGATGATATACCTTAAACCCATGCTTTGGCTGGTTTCTCTCCATTGTTATAAAATAGGTTCATCTGCTGATGTGATTTATATTTAAATACCTTTTATTTTGAATGTGGCTGCATGTGCACAGGCTTATGAATTTTTCCTATTCAATTTGTTGATCTTAACAACACTGTATCAGGAGGGGCCGAAGGCTAACGTTGTTAAGGTTTCTGAAACATTTGATGAAATAATGAAGGAGGTTTCTAAATTTTTTGATAAAACAATGAAGGACTATTGGGATGTAACTCTTATGTCTTTGGCATATGCTGGGACAGGGAATGTGCTTAAGGTAACTTACCTTCAAAAGATACATGAATTGCAGAGAGATTGTATGATACCCAAAAGTTCAATGCATAGCTGTTCTTAATGAACTATGCCATTTGATTTTTCAGGTTCAGGAGCTCCTTAGTATCTGCTCAAAAAAGGAAGGTGGAAGTCACCAAGGGCCAGCAGTACTTGGAATTGCTCTTATTGCCATGGCTGAAGAATTAGGAGTTGAAATGGCTGTACGGTCCCTTGAGCAACTTTTTAAGTATGGTGATTATAATATTAGAAGAGCGGTTCCTCTTGCTCTTGGCATGCTCTACATATCCAATCCAAAGGTACTCCTATATTTTATACTCCCTCTGTCTCAAAATATAAGAACGTTTTTAACACTACACTAGTGTAAAAAACGTTGTTATATTATGGGACGGAGGGAGTATAAGTTTCGCTTGTCTTCTGTAACATTAAGGGGCTGTTCGGACTCTCTCCACTCTCCAACTCCACGCCGGAGCGGAGCAGGATCTAGCTCTAATTTGAGGAGTGTCCGGAAGGCCGCTCTGCAGGCTCCGCTCCGTGGCGATTTGCCGAACAGGGCCTAAATGGGAACAAATCAAACTTTTGCCATATTAATAGCCCTTCCAAATGCACCATGAAATTAAATGGAAACATTTCTTGGGTTGGCGGATGGATCGGTCCCACAAGATGGAGCATTTGCATCTCTGTACTGTTGCACACATATTTGTAATATATTAATAGCAGTGGAAGCACAATAGGCTAAGAACATGCATGACTGTTAGTTTTTCATCTGTTGCAAAACCATCCGTTTCGGTCTGAATGTGCTTGGAGAACACGCTTTGTTAGACACTTATTTGGTCTTGGCTTATTGGCAACAACATGCTTTGCTGCTTCTTATTTGATTCTAGCTCACTGAGTGCCCGCAGTTATGGTAATAATGTACATAGGTTGCATCTTGCAGATCTCTAGTTTCATTCTGTCTGCCTATCATAATTAATGTAAATAGATTGTATCTTCCAGATGTCTAGTTTCATACTGTCTGCATATCATGTAGGTAGACGTTGTAGACACACTGAGTAGACTGAGCAATGATGCGGACGGTCAAGTAATGATGGTTAGTAACTTCGTCACAATATAACATATTGATTCTTCTTATTTCTCAGATTACATATTTGATCAAATCACTACATGCAGGCTGCAACCATCTCACTGGGTTTGATAGGTGCTGGTACAAACAATGCACGTATAGCCGAGTTGCTTCGTAACCTCTCAAGTCAGGAACATGGCGTTTACCTGTTTTGTGTAAGTACAAACCTACAGCAAAAAACACTATCCTTGTTTTAAACGTTAGGACGATTTCCTTTGGTTATTTAGGTTTCAGATTTGTTGATTTCTTTTGATTTCAGGTGAGGATTGCCCAGGGTCTTGTTCACCTAGGGAAGGGCTTGCTGACACTTGCCCCATACCACTCTGACCGGTTACTTCTATCCCCGTGAGTAATGTGTCCGGTAGGGTTTCCCTTTGGTTTTACTGGAATTGTGATTTAAAAAGCTTTTGTGTTATCACTTTTCAGCGTAGCGCTAGCTGGGCTAGTAACCGTTCTGCACGCATGCCTTAACATGCAACCCACCATCCTCGGAGAGTATCCCTACATGCTATACATCCTTGCCCTTGCTATGCAGGTATGTATCTTGTACTAAGGACTCAGTGGTAGGGTTAAAAAGAATCATATGATTTTGAAATGTGTGTTTCTCTGCTGGGAACAGCCTAGGATGTTACTGACTCTGGATGAGGATCTCAAGCCCCTCCCTGTGCCTGTTCATGTTGGCCAAGCGGTTGATGTGGTCGGTCAAGCGGGAAGTCCCAGGACCATCACTGGGTTCCAGACGCACAACACGCCTGTATTGCTCGCTGCAGGGGAGCGAGCTGAGCTAGCAACTGAAAAGTAATTACAGAACATTTTCGAAATGAATCTTATGTTCTCTTCAGTAACTTGATTCTTCCTCGAGCTTACTGATGTTCCTGTATGTAGATATATTCCGCTGACACCAGTTCTGGAGGGCTTTGTGATCCTGAGGAAGAACCCAGAGCATCATGAAGATTGAGAGATTGGTGCGATGCAAGCGTAAGCGGATCTGCGGATGGAGTGCCATGAAGAGGCTTGGTCAACATCTAACTGTCACACAAGCAAGCGACAATGACTATTGTGAAGAGGCTGCAAATATTCCTTCTAACAAAGTACAGGTCGTACAGGGGTCAATACAAAGAGCGGAATAGTGTTCGGGGTCAATGTTTGTACAGAGGGAGAATCGGGTCGATGTTTCTTCGGAAAGAGGAGAAGCAACTTTGTCGGAAGGGGAAACAGAAACAGTGGGTGTGACTGAAAGCTGCATAGCATAGCCTAAAATTTTGTGTTTTCACTCGCTAGACTCTGTTTCCCAGAACAAAAAATTGTCTGTGTTCCTTAACATGCACATATAGTCTTTTGAGATGCATATAATAGATATATTCAGTTGTATACTTGTCTGATGTTTTCTCCCCTTTTAACAAGTCATAATGTATGTACAATGCTAAGGCATTCGCAAATGTTAAACTTTTCGCACCCATTTGTTGCAAAAGCAAACATAATCTATAGATGGATAAACTTGCATTCTGTAAGAAAGCTAGTAGTGCACTGCCGAGACGTGACTATCTGTCATTCATGACTTCATTGCTGATGGAGGTACTTTCTGTAGATTGATTCATGACTTCACCGGCGATATCATCATACCCAGAAATAATCCATCAACGGAAGCACTGTAACCTTGACAGGTGGTGTTTCTGGCCAAGTATTGAAATGTCAGCAAAGCTATGGAAGGAGCAACTCTGAGGGTGAAAGAAAACTGAAGATTAATGTTAGTTACCTGGCTCAACTGGAATGTATCTAAGCACATCATTCAGAACAAAATAGCCTCCTTTTTGTGGAGCAAGGAAGAACGACTGAGTAAACCTACGCTTCATGGCATCAGGGACAGTGAAGGACCCACTAACTAAAACGAGCACACCGCCCTCGTGGGATGGCTGAGAATCTACATTGTCTATCTCCATCGAACATCCCTTGAGGTATGTAGATACAAAGTGTCTATTGATATCCTGGTTAAGCACACAAAAAACAAATCGATTAACCAATCAAGTGACTATAGCCCTTAATTGAGCAACCACGTATTAGACAAATAAGAGAGACAAGTGTTGGGAAGAATTCTACTGCCTTCAACATGGCACATAATCTCTTGCTACAAAATGATGTTGTATCACAAGGTTGTGCTTGCATGGATGCTGCATAATAAGATCACATAGAAACCATATTGGCATGCACATCCTTTAGCTAACGATGTCCAATTGTCCATGGATCACATTTCAACACGTATGGTCTAAACATTGGATTCTTAGCATAATCCCACTACTACTAAATGCTCAATTTACAACCGAAATGGAAAGATCATACAATGCCGCTGCTGCGCTGCAGAGAACTTACACGCAATGTGGTTATAGATGTCAATGTACCATCAGAATTTGGCTTCCGACCAAGAATACTTTGATCATGGTAGAACTTATGGACATCCTCTGGTGACTCATTCAGAATTTTGTAGTAGTGTTGGGCAAATGCATTTCCAATCTGTAAGCAAAGCCAATCCTGATCAACAATACCCTTTTATTTGCAGAGTAATAATAACTAATATGGAGAAAATCACTACCACGTGGGGATGGGGAAGAACACCACCCACAGAATTCCCAGCTTTCGCAGCCATTGCTGCATAAGGAACATCTCTGATTAGTATCTTTTGAGGTGAATGAATATTGTGAGAATGTAGAATGCAAAATTGTTGCCAGAAAGGAAAATGCTTAAAATTCAGAACCAAAACATTAATACTTGTGTCCCACAGGGCCAAAGCAAGAAAAAGAAAAGAAGGTCTGCAGCTCAGTGCCGGGTGCCGACTGAAAGACTCCCACCAAAATTCAGAAACTACACAAGGGTACGGGCATCGGCTTCCTACTAAATGGCAGCGGGCTAAATCGTGCAAGATTTGCAGCACAGGACTGTCCTGATACTCCAAAGTACCAGCCCAACTACCAACATCAGTTCAGCAGCAACTGACGAGAATCCATCCAGACAAACAATGATCAGAGCTCTACACAAAAAACACCACTGCCTACGCCCCCAGTCAGCGATACATAAGCCCTCTGCTAACGCGACATGAAAGCTTGTACTGTGCTGCTAGGATCCATGGGACGAGAGCACGAAAGCGAAGACACTAGCTCCCGCGACCTGGCTGGCGCCCACATGCCCAAATCGACGGCGGGCGCTCCGGCGCCGTCGACCACCTCCCACGCCCTCTGCCAGCCTGTCGCCGCACCTATGGCTGCGCCGCCGCCCCTGAGCTGGGGGTTCCCGCCGTCCCCCACCTCGCTGCACGGCGCGCCCGCACCGGATCTGGATCGGGAGTTCGAATCCCCTCCGCCCCCGCCGCCGGGCCGGCCGGCTCGCCCCGCTGGCGAGGTGGACCTCGTCCTGCAGCCCTCCACCAGTCAGCCGCGTGCTACGTTGACTGCTCCCTGCCCTGCTGCTCCGCCCGTCATCAATGCGGACGACGCGCCGTACAGCGATGACAGCACCAAGACCGGCCACGGCGCGAAGGCTGCTCGATCCAACCCGGAGCAGGAGCTCCTGTCCACGCTGCCGCTGCGGACGCTGGGCCGCCCCGTCCAGGTCGTTGGAGAGTCCGTGAAGGTGCCAGAGGTGCCCCTGGGCGAGTTGCCGGCTTCCGTGAGGCCCGCCGCGTCCGCGAGGCTCCCTTTGTCGGCTCCTCCGACCTCACCCGTTGTCTCCGCCGCCACGCTGGCCGCGGCTGCGCTGACCTCCCGCAAGGCCGACCCAGCCATTGGTGGGCAGATGGCCGGCGCGGGCGCCACCCTTGCTCCCCTTTCTGGCGTCTCCTCCGGCCAGCTGCTGCCATCCCCGGCGTCAACGCCTTCATCCCTCTCGGGGCCAGATCAGGCGGATCCATCACCGGCAGCTACCCTGGCTAATGAGAACGCTGCTCCGTTGCTGCTGGCATCGGTCGACCCGGCGCTCTCTCCCGTGCGTCCTGGTTGGGGGGACTGGCTTGGATGCTTCAGGAGCAAGGGGATGCCCGGTGATCCCATGTGCTGCGCGCCAACAGCTCGTGGGAAAATGTTGGGAGACTGGCACCTCGTCGCCGGGCGCCGCCGTTCGCAGTCTTGAAATGCCTTTCATCAGCCCGCTCCAAACGCTCGGCCGCCTCCTCCGGCGTGGCTCAAGGGTCAATGCTTTCGGTGCCTCTCCAAAGGTCATCGTGCTCGTGAGTGCAGGGACCCTTTTCGGTGTATGGGATGCCTTCGATTCGTCCATAAAGCGCGTTTCTGTCATGCACAGCTCCGCATCAACCAGACTACGCCACCGCGACATGTTGTTCCACCATCCACCCCAATGTCTGCATCATTTGTCGATGCAACCCCGGTTGATGTGGCGTTGCGGCCCGTCCTGGTGGAGCAGACCGAGCTGCTCCGAGCCGAGCTTCGTGACTGCATTGCGCGAGTTGGGAGCGTTTTGGCAAGTGCAGAGGCTGCTCTCGCCAAACTTCAGGTTGTGCCTGTTGTGTCCCTGCTGCCCGAGATCTAGGTTGGTTTTGCCGACGGGAAAGCAAGCATGTATGGAGATCTCTCCCCTCGTGCTACATCTCGCCCGTTGTCGCTGCCTGTCATGCCGATTGCTTCTGAGAGTGAAGCCGTTGTTGAGGTCGTGGCACCAGTGCTGCAAATTATGCCTGAGCTGCAGAAGCTTTGTGGGGAGCCCACTTCGCCTATTTCGATGGTGCTTCCTACGGAGATGGAGTCAGTTGGAGGGGCTTTGGCGATGCCGATTGCGACCTCACCGCCGTTGTTGGAGCCCAGTCAGCCTCTCGCATTGGTGGATCGTGGAGGTTTGGATGCTGCTATTGTCTTATCACCTGTGGTTGTGGGCCAGGTGGCACCTGTGGGTGCCGAGATTGATGAGGTAGGTGCTTTGGCACCAAATTCTGAGGCGCTAAAGTCCATCCGGTCGCCCATCTTTGATCGTGAAGCTATGTGGGCATATATTGATGAGGTGGTCTTCGCGAAAAAGCTTGGCCGCTTGCTCGCCGGCTTGGAGGCAGCTAGCCCTGGGTCTGGCAAGACAATTGCTTGCTTACTAGTGGAGAAGGCTTCTTCGGGTAAAGTCAAGAAGGTGAAGAAGGCTCTCAGGAGCATAGGCAAGAAGAGTGGCGTCGTTGGTAAAGCGTCCGCGGCTGCTTAATGAATGATACTCAGTCTCTTCAGCCATCATCTGTGATTGGCTCATCTTGGTGGGTTTGCTAGTGTTTGTTGTCTACAGCTTTGGATTCGTTGGGGTTTTCTTTGCGATGTAGAAGTGCGAGCGATTGTGGTTGTTGCTTGTTTTATATTTTTGTCGGGTTGACCGTGGGGCCATGAAGTTTCTTTCTTTGCGAGTAGTCCGCATGTGGTCTATATGTAACGGTTTTCGCCCGGTTTTCCGTTAATTAACTGGGCAATTCTCTTCCTCTTAATTAATCGATGAGGCAAATCTTTTACCTCCGTTTTGAAAAAAAAAGCTTGTACTGTATTACACTACTACTCCCTCTGAAAACTAAGTGATCTACTACAAGATCTTATATTCCTACTCCCACAGAGTACTGCAGCGCGAATTTACAGACGGCATAAACTTGAGTGTGGCCAGAGTCACAGCGTTACCCCTGCGCACCAAACGCCCACACGGACCCACGAAGCCTACAAAGCTCACGAACCGCGACGGCACGACCAAGGAAGGACGAACGCGCGTCGAGCAAATAACGACGCTCGCCTAAAAGAGGAGACATCGAGGAGCACAAGTGGGCACTGGGGGAGGAACTGGTTGTACCTCACGAACGGAGTACGGTCGAGCCGGCCGCCGCTGGAGAGGAAACCCTAGCGAGGCGATTCGGAGATGGTGCTGCTGGCAATCGCGGATCTGCGGCGGAGTAGTTGGACTAGATAGACAGAGTGGGTGGGTGGGTGTGGGGGTTTATGATGGAACTGCGGGTTTGTAGGGCGGTTCAGTATATATATTAGCTCCGCGGCCCCACCTACCGGTCCTTTTTTTTGCGGGTGTTCATTTTCTTTTTTCTAAGGGAATGCCATCATGGATTCATGGCCTCGGCAAAATGGTTACATCGTTTGCGAGGGCATTTTCAAAAAAAATCAAGAGCTCCATCAACCCAATTACAAGAAATGTTATTGTCGTAAGTGAATTTAGCTAAACTATGGGCTACCTCATTTAACTCCCGCGTACAATGAAAATAATGCACCGAGCCTATCATCCCAGCCATGACGAAGCATTCAGCATAAAGGGAAACACTTCCTATCAGTAGTCTGATAGAAAGCCAACGTCGGACCACTCATTGTCGGTCGATTCGAAAATAATGATGTGGAAGAATCTCAAAGCACAAAAGCGCTATCCACCTATGGTCCTGGCCTCCTAGGTGGTATTGTCATCCAGAAGAGGCCTGCCTATCGTCTATGGGGTAAGAATGGATTTGTTGTGCTATTGACAGATATATTTGTACATAGTGCGCTTTAGTTACGCATGACTACTAGAGGTCGCTAGGTCCATGATTATGGTGTTACAATACGTCTCGATGCTACTCATGGTGTAGTTAGCGCACTTGTTTTCATTTTAGTTTGAGATAGGAGTTTTTCTCATTCCTACACAACTTCATAAACTGATCTCTATCCTACTTCATAAACTCCAAACTTCTATTGTGCAATGCAATTAAAATGTAAGTCTGCACACAACAATTGTCAACACGATTGATATGTTTTCATTGTATCTACTTTCCAAACACTTTTTGCTCTTGTTTTGAACTCTAATTTTGCATGATTTGAATGAAACTAATCTGAACTGACGTTGTTTTCAGCAGAAGTATTATGATGTTGTTTTTTGTGCAGAAATAAAAGTTTTTGAAATCTGATGAAACTTTTTGGAGATTTTTTATGAAATATATAAAAAATACCGGAACAAAGATCCACCGGAGGGGGGGGGGGGGCACCAGTTGCCCACAAGGCAACAGGGCGCGCCTACCCCCCCTCACCACAGGGCGCGCCCTGATGACTTGTGGGGGCCCACGTGGCTTCGTCTGACCTAATTCCAACGCTATAAATTATGTTTCCCCAAGAAAAAATAAGAGAAGAAGTTTGATCGCGTTTTATGTTACAGAGCCGCCGCCGCCTCCTGTTATTCATCGGGAGGGCTGATCTGGAATCCGTTCGGGGCTCCGGAGAGGGGGGGGGGTCGTCGCCATCATCATCATCAATCCTTCATCAACAACTTCATGATGCTCACTGAGGGAGTCCTGGATTAGGGGGTGTTCGGATAGCCGAACTATACCTTCAGCCGGACTCATGGACTATGAAGATACAAGATTGAAGACTCCGTCCCGTGTCCGGAAAGGACTTTCCTTGGCGTGGAAGGCAAGCTTGGCGATGCAGATGTTCAGATCTCCTATCATTGTAACCGACTCTATGTAACCCTAACCCTCTCCGGTGTCTATATAAACCAGGGGGTTTTAGTCCGTAGGACAACATACACATCAACAATCATACCATAGACTAGCTTCTAGGGTTTAGCCTCTCTGATCTCGCGGTAGATCTATTCTTGTACTACCCATATCATCAATATTAATCAAGCAGGACGTAGGGTTTTACCTCCATCGAGAGGGCCCGAACCTGGGTAAAATTTCGTGTCCCTTGCCTCCTGTTACCATCCGGCCTAGACGCACAGTTCGGGACCCCCTACCCAAGATCCGCCGGTTTTGACACCGACATTGGTGCTTTCATTGAGAGTTCCTCTGTGCCGTCGCTGTCAGGCCCGATGGCTCCTACGATCATCAATAGTGATGCAGTCCAGGGTGAGGCCTTCCTCCCCGGGCAGATCTTCGTCTTCGACGGCTTCGCACTGCGGGCCGATTCACTTGGCCGCCTGGAGCAGATCGAAAGCTACGCCCCTGACCGTCAGGCCAGACTTGGAAGTTTAGATTACACGGCTGACATCCGCGGGGACTTGATCTTTGACGAATTCGAGCCACTGCCGAGCGCGCCGCACTGTCATGACGAGCATGATCTAACTCTGCCGCCGAATGGTGCCCTGGAGGCCGCACCCGCACCGGCTCCGACCCTCAGTTCGAAGCCAACTGCGCCGATCGAGGATGGGCGGTTGGACGCCACCTCGGGGGTTGCGATCCAAACGGCGACTGAGCCGAACACCAGCCCCGTACTCTGCGAGGCTCGTGACTCCAAGGAGCCGGACTCCTCTCCGGACTCCGAACCCTCCGCGCCCCGGCCAATCGAATCCGATTGGGCGCCGATCATGGAGTTCACTGCCGCAGACATCTTTCAGCACTCGCCTTTCGGCGATATCCCGAAGTCACTGAAGTCTCTCTCTTTATCAGGAGAGCCCTGGCCGGACTACGGTCAGCAAGGTTGGAGTATGGACGATGAAGAAATTCAAAGCCCACCCACCACCCACTTTGTAGCCACTGTCGACGATTTAACCGACATGCTCGACTTTGACTCCGAAGACATCGACGATATGGACGCCGATGAAGGAGACAATGAAGAACCAGCGCCTATTGGGCCCTGGAACGCCACCTCGTCATATGACGTATACACGGTGGACACACCAAAAGATGACGATGAGGAGCGGAAGGACGCACCGAAGGCCTGTTCCCTCGAAAAGCAGTCAAAACAACGATGCAAGCGCCGCCCCAAATCCCGCCTCGACAGAAATAGCGTTCACACAGACCCAGCGCTGGAGCGGGGCGAACCGCTGCCGGACAACGGCAATCCGGATATTCAAACCGAACAAACAAATCCTATCAGGGATAATGGTCCGGACGACATAACGCCGGACAGGCACCCGAAGCATCAGAATGCCCGCGAAAGGCTCATTGCCACCGCAAGGAGCCTTAAAAAGCAGAAGCGAAGGCTCAAGGCCGCGCAAAACAAACTCCAATTCAGATGGAGTAAAATACTTAATACAACAACAATGTACGGCGACGATCGCCCCTCAAAGAGCTACCCAAAGCGGAAGCTGCTACCCTAATTCGATGAGGAGGCCTCCAACCCCCCACAACCAAATATCAAAGCAATCACCTGGTCGGATAGACGACCCCTCTATCAACACAGAACGGCATACAATGCCGCCCACAATACAACACGTGACCCACGCGAGGGCTCGCACCCAAAGGACGGCGCAACAAGATCCATCTATGGACCACGCAAGCGCGCCCTAGCATACAATACAACACAACAAGTATCAGAACAACGCGGTACACCCAGTTACAGGGGTGCCACACACCCCCTATGTTTCACCGATGAGGTGCTGGACCATGAATTTCCAGAGGGATTCAAGCCCGTAAACATAGAGGCATACGATGGGACAACAGACCCTGGGGTTTGGATTGAGGACTATATCCTTCATATCCATATGGCTCGAGGAGATGATCTCCACGCCATCAAATACTTACCCCTCAAGCTCAAAGGTCCAGCTCGTCACTGGCTCAAAGGCCTCCCTGAAAGCTCCATTGGAAGTTGGGAAGAGCTCGAAAACGCCTTTCGGGAAATTTTTCAAGGAACTTATGTCCGACCTCCGGATGCGGACGATTTGAGTCATATAACTCAACAGCCCAGAGAGTCAGCCCGAAAGCTTTGGAACAGGTTTCTCACTAAAAAGAACCAGATTGTCGACTGTCCGGACGCTGAAGCCTTGGCAGCTTTCAAGCATAGCATCCGTGACGAATGGCTCGCCAGACACCTCGGCCAAAATAACTGAGAACGATGGCCGCATTAACAAACCTCATGACCCGCATTTGCGCGGGTGAGGACAACTGGCTAGCCATATGCAGCACCAGCGACCCCAGTACATCTGAAGTTAGAGATGGAAACGGGAAATCACGGCGCAACAGCAATAGCAAACGCCGGAATAAAGAAGACAACACGAAGGGCACGACAGTAAATGCCGGATTCAAAAGCTCCCGGCCAGGTCAAAAGCCGCCCACTAAAGGCACCAGGGATGAACCGTCCAGCCTCAACAAAATTCTGGACCAGGTATGTCAGATACATAGTACCCCGAGCAAGCTCGCTAATCATACCCATAGAGAATGTTGGGTCTTCAAGCAGTCCGGCAAGCTCAACGCCGTACACAAGGGGGAGGATACACCAAGTGAAGAGGAGGACGAGCCTCCCAAGCAAGACACTGGGGAACAAAAGAAATTCCCACCAGAAGCCAAAACAGTAAACGTACTACACATGATCAAGGGAAAAAACAATGTGGCACCCCCAGGAAAATATACCCAAGTGCCTGTCACCGCGAAGTCCTGCCAATGGTCGTCTCAACCGATCATTTTCGACCATCGCGATTACTCAGCAAGTATCCAACACGCAGGATGGGCTGCCTTGGTATTAGACCCAGTAATTGGCGGATATCACTTCACACGAGTCTTGATGGACGGCGGCAGCAGCCTAAACCTAATATACCAGGATACAATCCGCGGGATGGGGTTAGACCCAACACAAATTCGCCATAGCAATACTACCTTTAAAGGAGTAACGCCAGGCCCAGGGGCTCGTTGTACGGGCTCCCTCCTACTACAAGTTATATTTGGCTCCCCCGATAACTTCCATAGCTAGCATTTAACCTTCCACATCGCTCCGTTTCAAAGTGGCTATCAAGCACTGCTGGGGCGCGAAGCTTTCGCTCGCTTTAATGCAATACCACACTACGGCTCCCTCACACTCAAGATGCCCGGTCCACGCGGCATCATATTAGTGCACGGAAATATCAAGCGATCTCTGCGCACCGAAGAGAGTGAGGCTGCCTTGGCAGCCACACACTAAAGGCGCCCGGACTAGCCAAAGCGCCCCATAGGTCGTCAAGACCTCAGACACAACTAATCGAGTCCGGCGCCGCTACTTATACCGAATAAATGGTCACACCCCTATTTACAAGGGGCTCAATGCGCGCAGACATGTGGCCATTCCTCCTCATCTTGAATTATGCATAGTTTCTTCAATTACCTTTTTGCACGACAACCTTTTTCACCTAAATTCCTCTCTTTTACAGACGATCATTGTGCCACACCCATCCAGGATACGGCACAACGGAGACACAGGCGCAGACGTGCAGCAGGGACCCGCTCCAAGGATTCTTTTTAGATTAAGACCCTCCGTAAACCTTTTTTACTGCCTCTTGTTGATACATATCCACCGTTGAGAAGGATGCTGACGTCTTGGCATGTGTCCACGCCAGACCAATGCACGTACCTGGACATAAGGGGCTTCTTATGAAGGCCATTATTTAGGCCTGGTTTATACCACAAAGACCGAATACCTTAGGGAGTGTTCGGCGTCGCGAGTTTGGCCCTATATGCATCAGCTCCGAATCATTGTCTTTGGTCAAATGTTGGGTTTGCCCGGCTCTTGTGTTTTGGTGCCTTACGTTCCGCTTTACCGGCTAAGGTAGCACCAGGAGAACTACTGCGATTGTGCCCTGGTTCATCCGGACGAGCACCTCAGTAGAGAAAGCTGAAAACTGACTGTCATGATCTAGCACGAGACTGGTCAACCACTCGATAACCCATGGGAATGTTAGAATTCCTCCGCCTTAACAAAGGGCCGCTTTCCGGCCAGGCATATACGCACCCGGGATCGGGAGAGTGCGGAGCCACCAGGGGCTATCTAGTAGCCCCACTGTCAAACTCCTATGGCTAAGTGAAAGTGTTAAAGCATTATTGTCCGGTTGCCTCGCTCGCTCCGCTATCACCTCCTTAATAGGACCAAGACGTTGGGTTAAGTGTGAACGTGTGTTTCTGCGAACACCTCCGCATTATATGCGTGGGGGTTGAAGCCGACGACTGCAATCTTTCAGGTTATACACATGTATACATAAACGGCCGCCCAGGAGGCATCATATTACTTTCAGGCAAAAGTATAAAAGTGGCCTTATGAAAATTTATAAAAGCATTTCGCTTACAATGAGATTACATGTCACTCAAATATAATATTTTTTGAGCACTGGGTCTCTATCAAACGAGCACCCTCAAGAACTTCCTCAAAGTAGTGCTCAGCAGCCCTTCGACCTATGGCCGAATCCTGCGCTGCAACAGTGGTAGCATCCATCTCTGCCCAGTATGCTTTAGCACGGGCAAAGGCCATTCATGCGCCTTCTATGCACGCCGACCTCTTCATCGCATTTATGCGCGGCACCACGTCAAGGAACTGCTGCACCAAGCTGAAATAGCTGCTCGGTTTTGACCTTCCCGGCCATAGCTGATCCACAACAAACCTCATGGAGAGTCCGGACAACCTATTTAGTTCGGCCCATTCGGCTAATTGGTCCGTCAATGAAAGCAGACGCTCGGGAGAAAGGAATTGTTTCCAAAACAGCTGGTCTACTTCACAGTCCATCTGACTGTGGAAGTATTTGGCCGCATCGGCAGCGCTCGCCGCCAAATCCATATACACATCCTCCGAACTCCACAGCCGATCCAGAGGGGCATACCATGGATCTCCGAACTTCCTCTGCAGCATAAAGGATTTCCCGACTACAATATCCCCGGCTTCCCTCAGCTCCTCCTTCTTTGCCCTCATAGCAGAGCGGAGGTCTTTTCCCGTTGTAGCAACCTTCTCAAGGTCCGATGCCTTCACCTGGTTTTCCTTTTCAAGAGCCCGGCAACGATCGGCGGCGGCTTTTAATTCTATGACCATATTGGCCATCTTATCCTGGCTCTCGCCATGCGCGGCCTTCTCGGCTCGCAACTCTTCGACCGCCTTCAAAGCAGCCGCATTACCCAATATCACTTGTTCCTTGGCTCGGGCAAGTTCCGCCCGCAAGGCTTCAACAGTGGCAGCTCCATCTGCAGTAATAACATGTTAAATATACTGGCTTCATGCTGCTCTTACTATGCGGCGTTTACCAGATAATAACACCTACCCTGCACCTCGTCAAGCCTTTTGTTAACAAGCTTGATGTCGGCGTCTGCCGCATCCAACTGCCGTTTTAAATGGGCAAACTCGCTAGTCTGGCTAGCCACTGGAGCTTCCAGCACCTGCTCATAAAAGCAGTATGGTTACTACCTGGGATTATGATCCTCTGATCGTCGTCGTTCCCAACGACAACCAGAGTCTTAGGGGCTACTATCTACACAGGGCACACTTAGCATGTGCAAGGTTATCATACATTATTTTACATACCTCAAAACCTGTTAGTAGACTCATAAAAGCTTTATGCAATCCGCTTTCGGCGGACAAGATTCTCTCCATCACCGTATTCATCAGCACACGGTGTTCATCTGAGATGGCCGCTCGCCCCACCAACTCCCTCAGAACATCCGACCGCACACTAGACGGTGCCGGACTCGTTTGTCTGCTCTCTTCAGGAGCTGGACACTGGGAACTTCGGGGGTCGACGGGATTATCTTCTGGCCTCGCCGGACTCGGAGAGGCCCTCCGTGACGACACTTCAAGGTCGCCCGCTTCCGGAGCGGAGGAGTCCGGAGGAGGCGTTTCGCTCTCCATCATCTCTAGAAGAAGATCCCCCGAAGACGAGCTCATTTGAGAGGGGCTAAGGCCCGAACTGCAAAGATACATGCAGTGGTTATCTTCTCAGAAGAAAAGACGACATATCTGTACTATTAAGGTATTTTGGGTCACTTACGACTCGTGGGAGAATTGATCCCCCCGCAGACTTTGTGCGGCAACCGCACCCCCGGGGTAGGACCCGGCTTCCGAATCCCCAGACGCAATCCTTTTCCTCTTTGGGTCGTCTTCCTTCATGGAGACGCTCGCTCCCTCGGCTAGAGCGGCTAGCGTTTGGGGCCTGCGACCGCCCGCATTTTCCTTCAAGGGCTCCGGGCAAGGTGCGGTCTGGAGCATCTTTTCCAATATCGGATTTTCCAAACCCTCAGGCAGGGGGGCCGAGCACCGAATCAACTTCGCCTTTGTTAGCCAGTCCTGGTCAAAAAGTGAACTCTCAGAGATAACTTCACATCAAAGGAGAGGTAGTACGCTTGGTCGGAAGGTGCCTTACCTGTTCGGCGGCACGGTTGCTACTCAGGCCCACGTCCTCGGTAATTTCCGGACACTCCACTTGAGGTCCGAAGAACAACTTGTACATCTCCTCGTGCGTCAGGCCGAGGAAATTTCGAATGGCGCGCGGTCCCTCGGGATTGAACTCCCACAAATGAAGAGGCTAACGTTTGCAAGGCTGGACTTGACGAACCAGCATAACTTGTGTTACCGCGACCAAACTGAAATCTCCATTAAAGAGATCTTGAATGCGGCTTTGCAGTATAGGCACGTCCTTGGCCAGACCCCAGCTCAATCCTCTGCTAGTCCATGACATCAGTTGTGGAGGAGGGCCCGGGCGGAAGACAGGGGCGGCCGCCCACTTGGCACTTCTAGGAGCCATGATGTAGAACCACTCCTGTTGCCATAATTCAGACACCTCTGGAATGGAACCTTTGGGCATGCATCTCCCGTCATCTTGTGTATTGAGGTGCCTCCACACTCCGCATGTTGCCCCTCGATCATCTTCGGTTTTACTTCAAAGGTCTTGAGCCATAGGCCAAAGTGAGGGGTAACCCAGAGGAAGGCCTCACACACAACAATAAATGTCGTGATATGAAGAAAGGAGTCCAGAGCTAGATCATGGAAATCTAGCACGTAGTAAAACATCAAGCCCCTGACAAAAGGATCCAATGCAAGGCCTAGACCTCGGAGGAAGTGGGAGACGAACACGACGCTCTCGTTGGGTTCGGGGGAGGGGACGGCCTGCCCCCGAGGAGGCAGCCGATGCAGAATCTCGGCGGTCAGATATCTGGCCTCCCTCAACTTTTTGACGTCTTCTTCCGTGACGGAAGAAGGCACCCATCGGCCTTGAAGGCTAGATCCGGACATAACTGAAGGTTCGGAGCACCTGACCTGAACTTTGGGCGTTTGAGCTTGAGGTGGGGGAGGGATTCGATTGAGCACAGGAGGGAAACATAAAAGGCCTCGTCCCTTTATAAAGAGGGTGGATATCGAGCGTCCTCTCCGTGTCCGTTTGGACTTGCCTATGATCTAGGAGTCCTAGAAGCGGTTGGGTTACCCATGCCCGTATTGATGAGAATCCCGGAATAAGGGGACACGATCTCTGCTTTGACAAGACATGCCAAGGAAACCGCCTCGCATGACGCGCTGAGGTGGGATAATAAAACGACTCGGATAAAGGCTTGGCCGTGGTGTGTCACACTATGGAATACGTCAGCGGATTAGATTTGTGTAAATATTATTCTCTCTGTGGCAATATGTGGAAAACTTATTTTGCAGAGCCGGACACTATCTTTGTGTTTAAAATCTTCTATAAAGTACTTGGAGGAGGAACCCGCCTTGCAATGCCGAAGACAATCTGCGCGCCGGACTCGTCGTCATTGAAGCCTGGTTCAGGGGCTACTGAGGGAGTCCTGGATTAGGGGGTGTTCGGATAGCCGAACTATACCTTCAGCCGGACTCCTGGACTATGAAGATACAAGATTTAAGACTCCGTCCCGTGTCCGGAAGGGACTTTCCTTGGCGTGGAAGGCAAGCTTGGCGATGTGGATGTTCAGATCTCCTACCATTGTAACCGACTCTATGTAACCCTAACCCTCTTCGGTGTCTATATAAACCGGGGGGTTTTAGTCCATAGGACAACATACACATCAACAATCATACCATAGGCTAGCTTCTAGGGTTTAGCCTCTCTGATCTCGTGGTAGATCTACTCTTGTACTACCCATATCATCAATATTAATCAAGCAGGACATAGGGTTTTACCTCCATCGAGAGGGCCCGAACCTGGGTAAAATTTCGTGTCCCTTGCCTCCTGTTACCATCCGGCCTAGACGCACAGTTCGGGACCCCGTACCCGAGATCTGCCGGTTTTGAAACCGACACTCACCACCTAGAGTGAGTAATTCCTTCGTAGGCTTGTTGGACAGTGATGGAGTTGGATGATATTTGTCATGTAATCAAGTCAATTTGTTAGGGTTTGATCCCTAGCATCCACTATATGTTTCGAGATTGATGTTGCTATGTCTTTGCTATGCTTAATGCTTGTCACTAGGGCCCGAGTGCCATGATTTTAGATCTAAACCCATTATGTTTTCATAAATACAAGCGTGTTTTAGATCCACAAACCCCATACGTGATATGCTAGGGACAAGCATAAATACTCATAAATATTCTTTGGCTCACCTTGTTTCGAATTAATATATTTCGGTGCAATCCTACCCTCGAAGAATGTCACGGCCCCCTATACTTGTGGGTTATCAAGACGTTTTTCTGGCGCCGTGTGATACGTCTCCGTCGTATCTACTTTTCCAAACACTTTTGCCCTTGTTTTGGACTCTAACTTGCATGATTTGAATGGAACAAACCGGACTGACGCTGTTTTCAGCAGAATTGCCATGGTGTTATTTATGTGCAGAAACAAAAGTTCTCGGAATGACCTGAAACTCCACGGATACTATTTTTGGAAATAATAAAAAATACTGGGAAAGAATCAAGGCCAGGGGCCCACACGCTAGCCACGAGGATGGGGGCGCACCCCCTGCCTCGTGGGCCCCCTGGAGCTCCATCGACCTCAACTCCAACTCCATATATTCGTGTTCGGGGAGAAAAAATAAGAGAGAAGGATTCATCGCGTTTTACGATATGGAGCCGTCACCAAGCCCTAAACTCTCTCGGGAGGGCTGATCTGGAGTCCGTTCGGGGCTCCGGAGAGGGGAATCCGTCGCCGTCGTCATCGTAAACCATCCTCCATCACCAATTTCATGATGCTCACCGCCGTGCATGAGTAATTCCATCGTAGGCTTGCTGGACGGTGATGGGTTGGATGAGATTTATCATGTAATCGAGTTAGTTTTCTTAGGGTTTGATCCCTAGTATCCACTATGTTCTGAGATTGATGTTGCTATGACTTTTCTATGCTTAATGCTTGTCACTAGGGCCCGAGTGCCATGATTTTAGATCTGAACCTATTATGTTTTCATGAATATATGTGAGTTCTTGATCCTATCTTGCAAGTCTATAGTCACCTACTGTAGGATCGAAAGTAT
>NC_041392.1:621314756-621366078 GCF_002162155.2 Triticum dicoccoides
GATTAGACTACTTGACCAAATAAAAATCTAGCCTTTTCCCAATTTTAGTTCTTGACAGATTTTAGCAACTTTGGACAAGTCAAGCAATCTTAATACAATTCAAGCAAGCATGAAAAGAGTATATGAGCAGCGGAAAGTAAAGCATGCAACTTGCAAGAATGTAAAGGGAAGGGTTTGGAGGATTCAAACGCAATTGGAGACACGGATGTTTTTGTCGTGGTTCCGATAGGTGGTGCCATCGTACATCCACGTTGATGGAGACTTCAACCCACGAAGGGTAACGGTTGCGCGAGTCCATGGAGGGCTCCACCCACGAAGGGTCCACGACGAAGCAACCATGTCTATCCCACCATGGCCATCGCCCACGAAGGACTTGCCTCACTAGCGGCAGATCTTCACAAAGTAGGCGATCTCCTTGCCCTTACAAACTCCTTGGTTCAACTCCACAATCCTGTCGGAGGCTCCCAAGTGACACCTAGCCAATCTAGGAGACACCACTCTTCAAGAAGTAACAAATGGTGTGTTGATGATGAACTCCTTGCTCTTGTGCTTCAAATGATAGTCTCCCCAACACTCAACTCTCTCTCACAAGATTTGGATTTGGTGGAAAGAATATTTGAGTGGAAAGCAACTTGGGAAGGCTAGAGATCAAGATTCATATGGTAGGAATGGAATATCTTGGTCTCAACACAAGTGTAGGTGATTCTCTCTCAGAAAAAATAAGTTAGAAGTGTAGGTTCGTTCCGATGGCTCTCTCCATGAATGAAGAGGTGGTGGAGGGGTATATATAGCCTCCACACAAAATCGAACCATTACACATAACTTACCAAACTCGGTGCGACCGAATGGTTAAACTCGGTCGGACCGATTCAGCAAAGCTAGTGACCGTTAGGGTTTTCGGTGGGACCGACATGCAACTCGGTAGGACCGATATGATTAGGGTTAGGGCATAACGTAATCTCAATGAGACCGATTACACAAACTCGGTGAGACCAATTTTGGTAATAAGCTAACCAGAGAGTTGGTCAGGTAAACTCGGTGGGACCGATCGCTCATTTCGGTGAGACCGAAACATTACAAAGGGAAAGCAGAGAGTTTACATTGCAATCTCGGTGGGACCAATCGCTCATCTCGGTGAGACCGAAATGTTACGAAGGGAAACTGAGAGATTACAACCCCATCTCAGTGAGACCGAGATCCCTATCGGTGAGACCGATTTGCCTAGGGTATGTGGCAGTGACTATGACATTTGAAACTCGGTGGCGCTGGATAGGAATAATCGGTGGGGCCGAGTTTGACTTTTGATTTAGGTCATATGTGGATGTGAGAAAGTAGTTGAGGGTTTTGGAGCATATCACTAAGCATTTTGAGCAAGAACCTCATTAAGCAACACCTCATCCCTCCTTGATAGTATTGGCTTTTCCTATAGACTCAATGCGATCTTGGATCACTAAAATGGAAAATGTAGAGTCTTGAGCTTTGAGCTTGAGCCAATCCTTTGTCCTTAGCATTTTGAGGGTCCACTTTTCTCATCCATGCCATGCCAATCATTGAGCTTTCCTGAGATATTAATCTTGAAGTAGCATTAGCTCAATGAGCTATATGTTGTTAGGAATTACCAAAACCACCTAGGGATAGTTGCACTTTCAATCTCCCCCTTTTTGGTAATTGATGACAACATATAGATCAAAGCTTCGACAAATGGTAATAAGAGTGAAAAACATTGTCGCTTTGAGAATTATGTGAAAAGAAAGAGCTCCCCCTAAATTTGTGCATAGTTTAAGATTTGCTTTGGACTGCAAATGCACAAAGAGTTAGGATCATGGGTTACTCTTCCATGTCACATACATCTTGGTGGAGCGCTCAAAATGACAATGATTAAAATACATGCACTCATCACCAAGCAAAGTGAGTGATCATATGGAATATAAAAGGATAATGTCATCCAACATGCATAAAGGTAGCATATGATCAAACACATGATCATCCAAGTATCACACACAAGCATAAAGTATCTCAAACAAGCAGATAAAAAAGTTCAACCACCAAGGAGATACGCAAGAGAGAACAAAAGCAACACTCTCTCTCGAAGCCTATGATCTATACATCCCCCCCCCTTTGGCAACAAGTTACCAAAAAGTTCCTAAAAATGCATAGTGCTAAATCGTCACTCAGGCTTGGTCTTCAGGTGGTGGTGTAGACAGAACTCCAAGGACGAAGGCGTTAGTCGATGTAGATGGAGCTGGTGGAGTAGGTGCTGGAGCTGGTGGCACTAAAGGTGTAGCTGGTTCAGATGAAGTTGCTCTGGTGTCTGTGACATGCACTGCAGTAGATCTTTGTCCTCTGGGCACTCTAGCAAAAGCATCAGTGGTTGTCTTACCCTTCTTCTCCCGCACTTCCTCCTGAAGTTTCTCAACAACAGACTGTATCTCAGTGACCTTCACATCTAAGTCATAGAACTTCTGCTCCATGATCCTCTCCAAGCTCTCCTGGTTTTGAGTCAGGGTAGCCAATCCCTTCTCAATTCTCAGAGTGGAGGCAATCAAGTAGCCAAGCTGATCTTGCTTGCTCTTCAGAAGATACTGAGATGCCTCTTCAGTGGTTGGCATCTTTGCAGCCTTTTCAGCCCTTGCCTTTTCCTTCTTGGCTTGTGCATGCACAGAAGATGGTTCATTTTCATCCATCACCACAATGTTGTCCTCAAAGTCTGGGTAGATGGGCAGGTGCTCCTTGTCCAGCAGATATGTGCTAGTGCCCATCTTGGAGTTGATCAGCTCCTGGATCTGTGGGGCATACCCACAACTCCTTTTCTGATCTACAACTGTCCTCTTTATGGTTTCCACAATTAGGCTCATGACCTTGAACTTCTGTGGAACATAAAAAATGTGCAGCAAGTTGATGGAGTGACCTCTGATCATCTTGTGATCACCTGACTTTGGCAAGAGAGTGTGTCTGAGGATCCAGTTGATTGTTGCCAAGCATGACAGAAGGTAATATTCTTTGGCTCACCTTGTTTCGAATTAATATATTTCGGTGCAATCCTACCCTCGATGAAGGTCATGGTCCCCTATACTTGTGGGTTATCAAGACGTTTTTCTGGCGCCGTGTGATACGTCTCCATCGTATCTACTTTTCCAAACTCTTTTGCCCTTGTTTTGGACTCTAACTTGCATGATTTGAATGGAACAAACCGGACTAACGCTATTTTCAGCAGAATTGCCATGGTGTTATTTATGTGCAGAAACAAAAGTTCTCGGAATGACCTGAAACTCCACGGAGATTATTTTTGGAAATAATAAAAAATACTGGGAAAGAATCAAGGCCAGGGGCCCACACCCTAGCCACGAGGATGGGGGCGCGCCCCCTGCCTCATGGGCCCCCTGGAGCTCCATCGACCTCAACTCCAACTCCATATATTCGTGTTCAGGGACAAATAATAAGAGAGACGATTCATTGCGTTTTATGATACGGAGCCGTCACCAAGCCCTAAACTCTCTCGGGAGGGCTGATCTGGAGTCCGTTCGGGGCTCCGGAGAGGGGAATCCGTCGCCGTCGTCATCATAAACCATCCTCCATCACCAATTTCATGATGCTCACCGCCGTGCATGAGTAATTCCATCGTAGGCTTGCTGGACGGTGATGGGTTGGATGAGATTTATCATGTAATCGAGTTAGTTTTCTTAGGGTTTGATCCCTAGTATCCACTATGTTCTCAGATTGATGTTGCTATGACTTTTCTATGCTTAATGCTTGTCACTAGGGCCCGAGTGCCATGATTTCAGATCTGAACCTATTATGTTTTCATGAATATATGTGAGTTCTTGATCCTATCTTGCAAGTCTATAGTCACCTACTGTAGGATCGAAAGTATGTCTAGAGGGGGGGGGGTGATTAGACTACTTGACCAAATAAAAATCTAGCCTTTTCCCAATTTTAGTTCTTGACAGATTTTAGCAACTTTGGACAAGTCAAGCAATCTTAATACAATTCAAGCAAGCATGCAAAGAGTATATGAGCAGCGGAAAGTAAAGCATGCAACTTGCAAGAATGTAAAGGGAAGGGTTTGGAGGATTCAAATGCAATTGGAGACACAGATGTTTTTGTCGTGGTTCCGATAGGTGGTGCCATCGTACATCCACGTTGATGGAGACTTCAACCCACGAAGGGTAACGGTTGCGTGAGTCCATGGAGGGCTCCACCCACGAAGGGTCCACGAAGAAGCAACCTTGTCTATCCCACCATGGCCATCTCCCACGAAGGACTTGCCTCACTAGCGGCAGATCTTCACAAAGTAGGCGATCTCCTTGCCCTTACAAACTCCTTGGTTCAACTCCACAATCCTGTCGGAGGCTCCCAAGTGACACCTAGCCAATCTAGGAGACACCACTCTTCAAGAAGTAACAAATGGTGTGTTGATGATGAACTCCTTGCTCTTGTGCTTCAAATGATAGTCTCCCCAACACTCAACTCTCTCTCACAAGATTTGGATTTGGTGGAAAGAATATTTGAGTAGAAAGCAACTTGGGAAGGCTAGAGATCAAGATTCATATGGTAGGAATGGAATATCTTGGTCTCAACACAAGTGTAGGTGGTTCTCTCTCAGAAAAAATAAGTTAGAAGTGTAGGTTCGTTCTGATGGCTCTCTCCACGAATGAAGAGGTGGTGGAGGGGTATATATAGCCTCCACACAAAATCGAACCATTACACATAACTTACCAAACTCGGTGCGACCGAATGGTTAAACTCGGTCGGACCGATTCAGCAAAGCTAGTGACCATTAGGGTTTTCGGTGGGACAGACATGCAACTCGGTAGGACCGATATGATTAGGGTTAGGGCATAACGTAATCTCGATGACACCGATTACACAAACTCGGTGAGACCAATTTTGGTAATAAGCTAACTAGAGAGTTGGTCAGGTAAGCTCGGTGGGACCGATCGCTCATTTCGGTGAAAACGAAACGTTACAAAGGGAAAACAGAGAGTTTACATTGCAATCTCGGTGGGACTGATCGCTCATCTCGGTGAGACCAAAATGTTACGAAGGGAAACAGAGGGATTACAACCCCATCTCGGTGAGACCGAGATCCCTATCGGTGAGACCGATTTGCCTAGGGTATGTGGCAGTGACTATGACATTTGAAACTCGGTGGCGCCGGATAGGAATAATCAGTGGGGCCGAGTTTGACTTTTGATTTAGGTCATATGTGGATGTGAGAAAGTAGTTGAGGGTTTTGGAGCATATCACTAAGCATTTTGAGCAAGAACCTCATTAAGCAACACCTCATCCCTCCTTGATAGTATTGGCTTTTCCTATAGACTCAATGTGATCTTGGATCACTAAAATGGAAAATGTAGAGTCTTGGGCTTTGAGCTTGAGCCAATCCTTTGTCCTTAGCATTTTGAGGGGTCCACTTTTCTCATCCATGCCATGCCAATCATTGAGCTTTCCTGAGATATTAATCTTGAAGTAGCATTAGCTCAATGAGCTATATGTTGTTAGGAATTACCAAAACCACCTAGGGATAGTTGCACTTTCAATCTCCCCCTTTTTGGTAATTGATGACAACATATAGATCAAAGCTTCGACAAATGGTAATAAGAGTGAAAAACATTGTCGCTTTGAGAAGTATGTGAAAAGCAAGAGCTCCCCCTAAATTTGTGCATAGTTTAAGATTTGCTTTGGACTGCAAATGCACAAAGAGTTAGGATCATGGGTTACTCTTCCATGTCACATACATCTTGGTGGAGCACTCAAAATGACAATGATTAAAATACATGCACTCATCACCAAGCAAAGTGAGTGATCATATGGAATATAAAAGGATAATGTCATCCAACATGCATAAAGGTAGCATATGATCAAACACATGATCATCCAAGTATCACACACAAGCATAAAGTATCTCAAACAAGCAGATAAAAAAGTTCAACACCAAGGAGATACACAAGAGAGAACAAAAGCAACACTCTCTCTCGAAGCCTAAGATCTATACATTTCCCCCCCTTTGGCAACAAGTTACCAAAAAGTTCCTAAAAATGCATAGTGCTAAATCGTCACTCAGGCTTGGTCTTCAGGTGGTGGTGTAGACAGAACTCCAAGGACGAAGGCGTTAGTCGATGTAGATGGAGCTGGTGGAGTAGGTGCTGGAGCTGGTGGCACTGAAGGTGTAGCTGGTGCAGATGAAGTTGCTCTGGTGTCTGTGACATGCACTGCGGTAGATCTTTGTCCTCTGGACACTCTAGCAAAAGAATCAGTGGTTGTCTTGCCCTTCTTCTCCTGCACTTCCTCCGGAAGTTTCTCAACAACAGACTGTATCTCAGTGACCTTCACATCTAAGTCATAGAACTTCTGCTCCACGATCCTCTCCAAGCTCTCCTGGTTTTGAGTCAGGGTAGCCAATCCCTTCTCAATTCTCAGAGTGGAGGCAATCAAGTAGCCAAGCTGATCTTGCTTGCTCTTCAGAAGATACTGAGATGCCTCTTCAGTGGTTGGCATCTTTGCAGCCTTTTCAGCCCTTGCCTTTTCCTTCTTGGCTTGTGCATGCACAGAATATGGTTCATTTTCATCCATCACCACAATGTTTTCCTCAAAGTCTGGGTAGATGGGCAGGTGATCCTTGTCCAGCAGATATGTGCTAGTGCCCATCTTGGAGTTGATCAGCTCCTGGATCTGTGGGGCATACCCACAACTCCTTTTCTGATCTACAGCTATCCTCTTTATGGTTTCCACAATTAGGCTCATGACCTTGAACTTCTGTGGAACATAAAAAATGTGCAGCAAGTTGATGGAGTGACCTCTGATCATCTTGTGATCACCTGACTTTGGCAAGAGAGTGTGCCTGAGGATCCAGTTGATTGTTGCCAAGCATGACAGAAGGTAATATTCTTTGGCTCCCCTTGTTTCGAATTAATATATTTCGGTGCAATCCTACCCTCGAAGAATGTCACAGTCCCCTATACTTGTGGGTTATCAAGACGTTTTTCTGGCGCCGTGTGATACGTCTCCGTCGTATCTACTTTTCCAAACACTTTTGCCCTTGTTTTGGACTCTAACTTGCATGATTTGAATGGATCAAACCGGACTGACGCTGTTTTCAGCAGAATTGCCATGGTGTGATTTATGTGCAGAAACAAAAGTTCTCGGAATGACCTGAAACTCCACGGAGATTATTTTTGGAAATAATAAAAAATACTGGGAAAGAATCAAGGCCAGGGGCCCACACCCTAGCCACGAGGATGGGGGCGCGCCCCCTGCCTCGTGGGCCCCCTGGAGCTCCATCGACCTCAACTCCAACTCCATATATTCGTGTTCGGGGAGAAAAAATAAGAGAGAAGGATTCATCGCGTTTTACGATACGGAGCCGTCACCAAGCCCTAAACTCTCTCGGGAGGGCTGATCTGGAGTCCGTTCGGGGCTCCGGAGAGGGGAATCCGTCGCCGTCGTCATCATAAACCATCCTCCATCACCAATTTCATGATGCTCACCGCCGTGCATGAGTAATTCCATCGTAGGCTTGCTGGACGTGATGGGTTGGATGAGATTTATCATGTAATCGAGTTAGTTTTCTTAGGGTTTGATCCCTAGTATCCACTATGTTCTGAGATTGATGTTGCTATGACTTTTCTATGCTTAATGCTTGTCACTAGGGCCCGAGTGCCATGATTTCAGATCTGAACCTATTATGTTTTCATGAATATATGTGAGTTCTTGATCCTATCTTGCAAGTCTATAGTCACCTACTGTAGGATCGAAAGTATGTCTAGAGGGGGGGGGGTGATTAGACTACTTGACCAAATAAAAATCTAGCCTTTTCCCAATTTTAGTTCTTGACAGATGTTAGCAACTTTGGACAAGTCAAGCAATCTTAATACAATTCAAGCAAGCATGCAAAGAGTATATGAGCAGCGGAAAGTAAAGCATGCAACTTGCAAGAATGTAAAGGGAAGGGTTTGGAGGATTCAAACGCAATTGGAGACACGAATGTTTTTGTCGTGGTTCCGATAGGTGGTTCCATCGTACATCCATGTTGATGGAGACTTCAACCCACGAAGGGTAACGATTGCGCGAGTCCATGGAGGGCTCCACCCACGAAGGGTCCATGAAGAAGCAACCTTGTCTATCCCACCATGGCCATCGCCCACGAAGGACTTGCCTCACTAGCGGCAGATCTTCACAAAGTAGGCGATCTCCTTGCCCTTACAAACTCCTTGGTTCAACTCCACAATCCTGTTGGAGGCTCCCAAGTGACACCTAGCCAATCTAGGAGACACCACTCTTCAAGAAGTAACAAATGGTGTGTTGATGATGAACTCCTTGCTCTTGTGCTTCAAATGATAGTCTCCCCAACACTCAACTCTCTCTCTCACAAGATTTGGATTTGGTGGAAAGAATATTTGAGTGGAAAGCAACTTGGGAAGGCTAGAGATCAAGATTCATATGGTAGGAATGGAATATCTTGGTCTCAACACAAGTGTAGGTGGTTCTCTCTCAGAAAAAATAAGTTGGAAGTGTAGGTTCGTTCTGATGGCTCTCTCCACGAATGAAGAGGTGGTGGAGGGGTATATATAGCCTCCACACAAAATCGAACCATTACACATAACTTACCAAACTCGGTGCGACCGAATGGTTAAACTCGGTCGGACCGATTCAGCAAAGCTAGTGACCATTAGGGTTTTCGGTGGGACTGACATGCAACTCGGTAGGACCGATATGATTAGGGTTAGGGCATAACGTAATCTCGATGAGACCGATTACACAAACTCGGTGAGACCAATTTTGGTAATAAGCTAACCAGAGAGTTGGTCAGGTAAACTCGGTGGGACCGATCACTCATTTCGGTGAAAACGAAACGTTACAAAGGGAAAACAGAGAGTTTACATTGCAATCTCGGTGGGACCGATCGCTCATTTCGGTGAGACCGAAATGTTACGAAGGGAAACAGAGAGATTACAACCCCATCTCGGTGAGACCGAGATCCCTATCGGTGATACCGATTTGCCTAGGGTATGTGGCAGTGACTATGACATTTGAAACTCGGTGGCGCCGGATAGGAATAATCGGTGGGGCCGAGTTTGACTTTTGATTTAGGTCATATGTGGATGTGAGAAAGTAGTTGAGGGTTTTGGAGCATATCACTAAGCATTTTGAGCAAGAACCTCATTAAGCAACACCTCATCCCTCCTTGATAGTATTGGCTTTTCCTATAGGCTCAATGTGATCTTGGATCACTAAAATGGAAAATGTAGAGTCTTGAGCTTTGATCTTGAGCCAATCCTTTGTCCTTAGCATTTTGAGGGGTCCACTTTTCTCATCCATGCCATGCCAATCATTGAGCTTTCCTGAGATATTAATCTTGAAGTAGCATTAGCTCAATGAGCTATATGTTGTTAGGAATTACCAAAACCACCTAGGGATAGTTGCACTTTCAATCTCCCCCTTTTTGGTAATTGATGACAACATATAGATCAAAGCTTCGACAAATGGTAATAAGAGTGAAAAACATTGTCGCTTTGAGAAGTATGTGAAAAGCAAGAGCTCCCCCTAAATTTGTGCATAGTTTAAGATTTGCTTTGGACTGCAAATGCACAAAGAGTTAGGATCATGGGTTACTCTTCCATGTCACATACATCTTGGTGGAGCGCTCAAAATGACAATGATTAAAATACATGCACTCATCACCAAGCAAAGTGAGTGATCATATGGAATATAAAAGGATAATGTCATCCAATATGCATAAAGGTAGCATATGATCAAACACATGATCATCCAAGTATCACACACAAGCATAAAGTATCTCAAACAAGTAGATAAAAAAGTTCAACCACAAAGGAGATACGCAAGAGAGAACAAAAGCAACACTCTCTCTCGAAGCCTATGATCTATACATTTCCCCCCTTTGGCAACAAGTTACCAAAAAGTTCCTAAAAATGCATAGTGCTAAATCGTCACTCAGGCTTGGTCTTCAGGTGGTGGTGTAGACAGAACTCCAAGGACGAAGGCGTTAGTCGATGTAGATGGAGCTAGTGGAGTAGGTGCTGGAGCTGGTGGCACTGAAGCTGTAGCTGGTGCAGATGAAGTTGCTCTGGTGTCTGTGACATGCACTGCAATAGATCTTTGTCCTCTGGGCACTCTAGCAAAAGCATCAGTGGTTGTCTTGCCCTTCTTCTCCTGCACTTCCTCCTAAAGTTTCTCAACAACAGACTGTATCTCAGTGACCTTCACATCTAAGTCATAGAACTTCTGCTCCACGATCCTCTCCAAGCTCTCCTGGTTTTGAGTCAGGGTAGCCAATCCCTTCTCAATTCTCAGAGTGGAGGCAATCAAGTAGCCAAGCTGATCTTGCTTGCTCTTCAGAAGATACTGAGATGCCTCTTCAGTGGTTGGCATCTTTGCAGCCTTTTCAGCCCTTGCCTTTTCCTTCTTGGCTTGTGCATGCACAGAAGATGGTTCATTTTCATCCATCACCACAATGTTGTCCTCAAAGTCTGGGTAGATGGGCAGGTGCTCCCTGTCCAGCAGATATGTGCTAGTGCCCATCTTGGAGTTGATCAGCTCCTGGATCTGTGGGGCATACCCACAACTCCTTTTCTGATCTACAGCTGTCCTCTTTAATGTTTCCACAATTAGGCTCATGACCTTGAACTTCTGTGGAACATAAAAAATGTGCAGCAAGTTGATGGAGTGACCTCTGATCATCTTGTGATCACATGACTTTGGCAAGAGAGTGTTCCTGAGGATCCAGTTGATTGTTGCCAAGCATGACAGAAGGTAATGTACTGATCCAAACTTGTGTGTCTCAAGAGCAGCATCTGGGATCTCTTTGTACATGTGTGCCATGGTGTTGTGATCCTTCTTCTTCTTGGCATAGACATCCAAGTCATCTTCTTGTTCTTCTAGGGCATTGATCAACTGAGCCCATTCTGCAACTGTTGACTGGTACCTAGTGCCTTCACACATCCAGACAATCCTTCCATCTGGGTAGAAATGAGCTGTGGAGTAGAACTGCATGATGAGCTCATCATTCCACTTTGTGAGCTTCTGAGCCACAAACTCATCGACTCCACACGCCTTGAAGCTGTCATATACACCAGGGAAGTGATCCTCATTTTCCTCAATGAATTTCCAATCAACCCATCTCATGTCACACACTATGGGCTTCTTGTCAAGTAAGATAGTCTCATAGAAGTCCTGTTGTTCCTTGGTATGGAACCTGTAGTCCATAGCAGTTCTTCTTCTGGTGGCATATGGATCTGGCTCTCTCCATAGCCTTAATCCTGAATCCTTCCTTATCTTCATGTTCTCAGCTACTAGATGAGCATCATTGTGATATAAAATTTTTGTCTTCAACTTCGTCAAGACATGTGACTCATCATCTTCTTCTTCCAATGCAGCTTCAGGCACTTGGGCCTTGTTCTTCTCCTCAGCAGGGGTGTTCCTGGTGCTCCTCTTTGTTTTTGGCTTTGGAGCTGGAGCAGCAGTCTTAGGAGCAGTCTTAGGCTTAGATGGAACAACCCCTGCCCTTATAGCATCTCCCATAAGCTTTTGAGCTTTGGGTGCTGGTGCTGCATCCTCTTCCTCTTCCTCTTCTTCAGAGTCTTTCATTATTGAAGATCTCCCAAGCACTCTGACAGTGGTCTTCTGTAACACCCACGATGCGGCTATATCTCCCACGTGTCGGAGCACGACTTAGAGGCATAACCGCATTGTAGGCATGTCGCAAGAGGGGTAATCTTTACACATCCCATGTACTGAATAAGAAAGAGGCACAGAGTTGGCTTACAATCGCCACTTCACACAATACATTAATAAATCATTACATCATCCAGATACAATCAAGGTCTGATTACGGAACCAAAATAAAAGAAGACTACCCCTAATGCAAAAGATCCCCGATCGCCCTGACTGGGCTCCACTACTGATCAACTGAAACGAAACAACACAATGAACAAGATCTTCATCGAGCTCCGCCTTGAGCTCGGTTGCGTCACCTGCACAGTATCATCGGCACCTGCAAACTGGTTTTTGGAAGTAATCTGTGAGTCACGGGGACTGAACAATATCACACCCTCGCGATCAAGACTATTTAAGCTTATGGGTAGGAAAAAGGTAGTGAGGTGGAGCTGAAACAAGCACTAAGCATATATGGTGGCTAACTTACGCAAAAGAGGGCGAGAAGAGAAGGCAAAGTACGTTCGTGAACTAGAGTGATCAAGAAGTGATCCTGAAACTACTTACGTTCAAGCATAACTCCAACACCGTGTTCACTTCCCGGACCCCGTCGAGAAGAGACCATCACGGCAACACACGCGGTTGATGCATTTTAATTAAGTTAAGTGTCAAGTTTTCTACAACCGGACATTAACAAATTCCCATCTGCCCATAACCGTGGGCATGGCTTTCGAAAGTTCAAAACCCTGCAGGGGTGTCCCAACTTAGCCCATCACAAGCTCTCACGGTCAACGAAGGATATGCCTTCTCCCAGGAAAACCCGATCAGACTCGGAATCCCGGTTACAAGACATTTCGACAATGGTAAAACAAGACCAGCAAAACCACCCGATGCGCTGACATCCTGATAGGAGCTGCACATATCTCGTTCTCAGGGCAACGCCGGATAAGCTAAGTGTATAGGAGCCAACGTAACCCAAGTTGCCAAGGGACGGCCCTGCATGGTGCTCTAGTTCGGACCAACACTTAGACAAGCACTGGCCTGGGGGGGGGGGGTTAAATAAAGATGACCCTTGAGTCTGCAGAACCCAAGGGAAGGTGGTAGGTTGTTAGTGCAAATGGTAAAACCAAGGTTGGGCCTTGCTGGAGGAGTTTTATTCAAAGCGAACTGTCAAGGGGTTCCCATTATAACCCGACCGCGTAAGGAACACAAAATCAAGGAACATAACACCGGTATGACGGAAACTAGGGCGACAAGAGTGGAACAAAACACCAGGCATAAGGCCGAGCCTTCCACCCTTTACCAAGTATATAGATGCATTAAGTAAATAAGATATATTGTGATATCCCAACAATAATCATGTTCCAACAAGGAACAAACTCCATCTTCACCTGCAACTAGCAACGCTATAAGAGGGGCTGAGCAAAGCGGTAACATAGCCAAACAACGGTTTGCTAGGGCAAGGTGGGTTAGAGGTTTGACATGGCAATATGGGAGGCATGATAAGCAAGTGGTAGGTATCGTAGCATAGCATAGCAATAGAGCGAGCAACTAGCAAGCAAAGATAGAAGTGATTTCAAGGGTATGGTCATCTTGCCTGCAAAGTTCTCCGAGAAGACGAAAGCTTGATCCTCGAAAACATACTCAACGGGTACCTCGAACACGAACTAGTCTCCCGGCTCTACCCAAGGCAAGAACACAAGCAAAGGAAACAACAATCAACCACGGTGCAATGCGCAAGCAACATGATGCAAAACATGGCATGATATGCGGGATGTGATATGCAATGCATATGCGAGCTCCGGAAGGAAAAGATTGAACCATGCCTCAACTTGGCAAACCAAGAGTGCCGCTAGAAAGATGAGATGATTTCAGTCGAAATCAATATAAAGATCACCGGAATCGGATGCACGGTTTGCAAATGGCAAGCAAAACAATAATGGCACAAAGCTGCAATTAACAGCACGAGGCCATCTAAATGCATCAAGGACAACAAGCTACTGCACTCTAACATAACAACAAAGCACATGGCAGTGATCCACTCAAGATGCTTGACAAAAGATGAACACTGAGCTACGGCTAAATCACACAATAGCATGTTCAAACAAGCATGGCAAAAGAGCAAAAGATAACATCATCTCAGACTTAGTGAAAATAACAACATGTCAGGATTTAACATGAGGAAGCAATGTTTAGAGCAAGATAAAAACATGCTACAGGAACATATCATAGCAAAGCAAGGCATGACATGAAACTACACAAAGCATATAACAAAAGTCCCTTACTGACCATAAGCCAAAAAGGACCAGAAAATATGATGGCCCCCATGTAAACATAGCAAGTTACATTAACAGATTCAGACTTAGCAGAAAACTGGACATGGCATGAACAGAATTACGAAGGCATGTTAACGAGCTCGATGCACTACCACAAGGCATTGGATGACAAACTAAGCATACACCCATCAAGAAGACATGATCATGAAACCAAGCAATGCAAGAACAAGTTCATAGCATGCATGGATCAACTACAACAACCTTGGCAAAATTGATTAACACGTAAACAATCTGCCAGGAACATTTTATAGCAAAAGTAGAGCAAGATCGAGTCATGCTAGGGTACTCCATAATTGCAAACAAGGTCATGGATGGATACAATATAATCATATCTCAAAATCATCCTTACTGAACATGCTCAAAAGAGGCATGGATCACTCTGTAGCAACAAGAATACATGGCATAAAAATAACATCAGGGAAAATGACTTAGAAGAATTCTAAGTCCCTGAAATCAGAAACATCACGAGAGCTACTTTGCATGCTTGTGCTAGTCATCACAATGATCACAAAAATACATGGCATACACCCCTGTAAAGATGGCATGGCATATAGCAAAACACATGTAGAGCTCATACTCATAGGAGGCACACATTAATCATGACAAAAAAGACAAATGCTCAAGATCTGTTAAGAACCAACACCTAACATTTTATAGCACTCTTGCAACAGCATTTAGGGCATCAAGATGAACTCAAACAAACATGGTGCAAAGGAATGAAATGAAGAGGACATCGAGACGAACAATTTGATATATGGTACGCCCAAAACAGAGCTACGGATGAGGAGTTACAGCATGATGAATAGAGCTATAAAACTTAACAGAAAAAGGACTTAGTGGGTTTCACCTCGCCCAGATCTAGGGTTTGAGCACGGAAATCAAAGTTCGCCGGGGAAGCTCACCGGAAAACGTGAGGAGACGGCCAGAGCTGAGGGAGGAGGCCGGAGACGAGGGGGGGGGGCTCGCCGGATCCGGGCCGACGTCGAGGGCACGGCCGGATGGGGTCGGCGACATCGGACGACGTGGTGGCGGAGCGCTCCGGCAAGCGGCGGCCGGAGCAGCGGCGAGCTAGCATGGGGCGGCGGCGCTAGGCGGCGGAGGAGCAAGGGCGCGGGCAGCGCCGTGGGTCGGAGGCGCGCAACGAGGTTGGCGGGGCGCGGCGGAGGTCGGCGGCAAGCACGTGGTGCGGTGGCGGCGGCCGGACGGCGGGGAGATCCGGGCCCGGGCGGGTCCCCGATGGGCCGCGGCGGGCCGCGCGGTGGTGGGAGGTGGCGGTGACAGGTGGCGTGGCGCGAGTGGAGGGGAGCGGCGGCGGGGTGACGTGGCGCGACGGGGTTGGTCGGAGCGACGTGTCTGGCGGACATGTCTGGCGCGGTTGGACATGTCCGGCGGCTTGAGAAGGAAGACGCTAGGGTTTGACCACGAAATTTCGGGGAGAGCCACATATATATAGGTAGAGGGAGCTAGGAGACTCCAAATTGAGCACGGTTTTCGTCCACGCGATCGTGATCAAACGACCGAGAGGATGGAGGGGATTTGGATGGGTTTTGGGCCACTTTGGAGGGGTGTTGGGCTGCAACACACATGAGGCCTTTACGGTTCCTCGGTTAACCGTTGGAGTATCAAACGAAGTCCAAATGGCACGAAACTTGACAGGCGGTCTACCGGTAGTGAACCAAGGCCACTTGGAAAATCTCGGTCCAATCCGAGAATGTTCAACACCCGCACACAAAAAAAGGCAAAAAGGGACACCGGATGACATAGGAGCGCTAGATTGCAAAACGGACAACGGGGAAAATGCTTGGATGCATGAGACGAACATGTATGCAAAAGCGATGCACATGATGACATGACATGAAATGCATGACACGCAAGCAAAAGACAAGGCAACAATAGCGAATAATTGGAAGACACCTGGCACATCGGTCTCGGGGCATTACATCTTCTTGACCCTATCTTTCCTTTTCTTTTCTGCCACAACCTGCTCTTTGGGTGCAGATCCCAAAGTCTCTTCAGTGGATGTTCTGACTTTTGACAAGGGAGATCTCTTGGTAGGAACCTTTTGCTTCATCCCTGGCTTAGTAGCAGCAGCTGTGCCATATTCCTTTTTGAGAACTTTCCTCTTTGAGGTGGTTTCTTCCTCCTCAACCACATAGTCCTCATCCTCTTAATTTGAGGTTCTCTTCTTGCCGGCCCTTGTGGCAGCCTTTGGCAAGTTGCTGGGTGCTTCTGCTTCCATCATCTGAGCTACTAGAGGGACTAGTGCCCTCACTCATCTGAACCTGCTCCTCAGATTTGTTCTGACTGTCACTCTGATCTGACATGATGCAAACACTGACAGCAGACCTTGTGAATAGATAATAGATGACGTAGAGTGGATGAGCATCACAAAGTGCAGATGTTTTTGCAAAAGAATGAATCAAAAACTTAGTTTTAGTTTTCCATAGAAAGCATTTCGGATCTACCGATTTGAAATCTCGGTGATACCGAAGCAGCTGTTGGAACCTAAACTAGTGAACTCGGTTAGACCGAATCACAGTTCGGTGGCACCGAGACTGCTAGGGTTTCACAAAGACTCGAACTCGCTCACACCGATTTGCAATTCTCGGTCAGACCGAGAATTACATGTGCAATGGCATGAGCCAAATCAGTGGAACCGATTTCAACAACTCGGTCAGTCCGAGATGGTTTTGGCGGAAACCTAACCCTAAATTTTCAATCCACAACTAAACTACAGAGTGTTTTCATTGGAAAGAGTGATATCAATCGTGGCAAGATACATGGCAAAGCAATGTGCTGGGGAATCGGAGTGAGAACATAAAAAAGATCAAGTCCATACCCTAGTTCGGCGATGGACTTGCTACGACGGCAACGGCGGAGACGATCCCGTTGACGGCGGCAGAGACCAGCGACTGGAGGCGGCTGGCGACGAGGAGGACGATCCGGAGACCCAGGGAGGCAGAGTAGGCTGAGCGCGGGTGAAGAGGTTCGGAAAGTTTTCCAAATTTTGGCCCATGGGTATATATAGCCTGACCCTGTCGGTGTGATTGAGTGGAACAACTCGGTGGCACCGAGATGCATAAGTGCAAGCAGTTACAGCAACTCGGTGTGACCGAAAAGTTCAAATCGGTTGCACCGAGATTGAAAACCTATATCGACTTAGTGTCCTCGGTATGACCGAAATGGATGAATTGGTCAGACCAAAACGTACAAAGAAGTTTTGGAAGTTTAAGTCTATGACAAATCGGGGACTCCGAGTGCTCCTCACACAGAGTGGTTCGAATCTGACTTGATGAAACTTTGTGATGCAACATGAATAGAGTTTGAGACAAGAAGAGCATAGATAGCTAGAGAGGGTTCTTAGGCATTATTGTCCATCCACTTGGCAAGAGAAAAGGTAACCAACCAATCAAAACAACAAGTGGATGTCCTCGAATGAGTAAATTATGCAACCAACATGCTCACACAATAAAATGACAAATGAAATATGTGGCAAAGCATGCACAAACAATTCTAGCATCTATCAAACAATTGGCGATGACTAGGTCATCTATATATGAGTATATTGACTTAGGAGTCAAATGAGAACATTTGATCATAGGTCATACTCATCGTTTAAGCACAAGTGGGGTTACCACTTTTACATAAAGTGTTATTGTGTTCACACCATTAGAGTTGCTTTAGCTCAATTCTTAGAGTAAATCTCCCCCTAGATGTGAGATCCCCCGTAAGAGGGATGAACTAACCTTAGGTTTTGTCGATGATGACTTCATATAGGTGTTGAAGATGTGGATGCTCTAAGTTGATGTAGATCATTCGGAGCTATCCTTTGGAGTGAGTTGCACTTTCAATACCTACACGGGTTAGTCCCACGAGGAACAAACAAGGATATCCATAGACATAGAGTGATGCACACACAAGATGATGTCTATGAGAGCATTAGGTTACCTTGTCCCTTGTCTTACCAACAAGAGGGTTTGTGACTCCTTGAACTAGTGCAAGCTTCTTCAAATGCATCAATTTCCTCTTGAAGCTTGTCCTTGCCTTTTTCCTTGTGGTCTTGTGGTGGAAGATCATCTTGAGCTTGTGTCCCTTTGAAAGAAGTAGGATCATACTTCTCTTGTTGAGGAACAAACTTTGTCTTGGGGTATTGATCTTCTTCCCACTCAACTCCATTGGCATTGAACTTTTGTTCAAAACCAATACCTTGATTCTTCTGGTGCCTTCCTTGCTTGCGTACAATTTCCTCGAATTGCTTGCTCCCGACAAGGCTCTTGTAAACACCTTTCTCTATGATTCCCTTCAATAAGCTATTTTCTTGCTCAAGTGTAACTTGGCTAAGAGAATTGATACGTCCATTTTGCATCATGCTTTTATATCTTTATTGCATTATGGGCTGTTATTACACATTATGTCACAATACTTATGCATACTCTCTCTTATTTTACAAGGTTTACATAAAGAGGGAGAATGCCGACAGCTGGGATTCTGGGCTGGAAAAGGAGCAAATATTAGAGACCTATTCTACACAGCTCCAAAAGTCCTGAAACTTCACGGAAGATGTTTTCCAAATATATAAAAAATACTGAGAGCAAGAACTTCACCAGGGGGGCCACACCCTACCCACGAGGGTGGGGGGCGCGCCCTACCCCCCTGGGCACGCCCCCTACCTCATGGGCCCCCTGGTGGCCCTCCGGTGGCCATTTTCTGCTATATGGAGTCTTTCGATGGGAAAAAAATCATAAGCCATCTTCTCGGACGAAACTCCGCCGCCACGAGGCGGAACCTTGGCGGAACCAATCTAGGGCTCTGGCGGAGCTGTTCTGCCGGGGAAACTTCCCTCCCGGAGGGGGAAATCATCACCATCGTCATCACCAACGCTCTTCTCATCGGGAGAGGGCAATCTCCATCAACATCTTCATCAGCACCATCTCATCTCAAAACCCTAGTTCATCTCTTGTATCCAATTCTTGTCTCCAAGTCCGGGATTGGTGCTAGTAGGTTGCTAGTAGTGTTAATTACTCCTTGTAGTTGATGCTAGTTGGTTTATTTGGTGGAAGATCATATGTTTAGATCCTATATGCATATTAATACCCCTCTGATTATGAACATGTTTATGCTTTGTGAGTAGTTACTTTTGTTCCTGAGGACATGGGAGAAGTCTTGCTATTAGTAGTCATGTGAATTTGGTATTTGTTCGATATTTTGATGAGATGTATGTTGTCTCTCCTCTAGTGGTGTTATGTGAACGTCGACTACATGACACTTCACCATTATTTGGGCCTAGAGGAAGGCATTGGGAAGTAATAAGTAGATGATGGGTTGCTAGAGTGACAGAAGCTTAAACCCTAGTTTATGCGTTGCTTCGTAAGGGGCTGATTTGGATCCATATGTTTGATGCTATGGTTAGGTTTACCTTAATACTTTTGTTGTAGTTGCGGATGCTTGCAATAGAGGTTAATCATAAGTGGGATGCTTGTCCAAGTAAGGGCAGTACCCAAGCACAGGTCCACCCACATACCAGATTATCAAAGTAACGAACGCGAATCATATGAGCGTGATGAAAACTAGCTTGACGATATTCTCATGTGTCTTCGGGAGCGCTTTACATCATATAAGAGTTTGTCCAGGCTTGTCCTTTGCTACAAAAAGGATTGGGCCACCTTTCTGCACCTTATTTACTTTTGTTACTTGTTGCTTGTTACAAATTATCTTATCACAAAACTATCTGTTACCACTTATTTCAGTACTTGTAGAGAATACCTTGCTGGAAACCGCTTATCATTTCCTTCTGCTCCTCGTTGGGTTCGACACTCTTACTTATCGAAAGGACTACGATAGATCCCCTATACTTGTGGGTCATCAAGAATCATTAGTGGAATCAAGAGAACTACTAGAAGCAACAATATTGGATTTAGCATGATTATTGTTACTACTAGAGGAAGAATCCTTCTTGTTCTTGTTACTAGACTTAACTTGAGGCATGTAAATGGATAAGAGTAAACGCTTGGCAATGTAAGAAGAACTTTTCTTGCGAAGATCATCATTGATTGCCTTTAAGAACTCATGCTCTTGCTCAAGATTGAGCTCCTCAAAACGTAATTTCTCATGAGTCCTTAAAAGTTCTCGATGATCTCCTAAGACAGTTTCATGAGCTAACTTAAGAGTGTTTAGTTCTTTAGTTAGAGACTCAATCTTCTCCTTATCATTGTCATTCATTTTATCTTGATTAGCGTGATTAATTGATGTTTCATCATAGTATTCATCACTAGAGTTGTCAACAAGTAAATCATCATCACCTAACAAGTCATCTTCATTTTGAAATCAACATACTCAGGGTATGATACCTTTGGACCTTTGGCCATGAAGCATCTTCCAATTCCTTCATTTGGTGAATAAAATATGTCGTAGGAGTTGGTTTACACAAGTGCTAGACCGGCAACACCTTCATATTGAGTATATTCGGAGTCGGAGTGATAGCTTCTCTCGGAGTGATTGTCTGAGTCGGAGTCGGATACCCATTCACCAACATGAGCTTGATGTCTTCGTTTTGTGTAGCTCCTTGATGAATTGTCCTTCCTTTCCGATTCCTTGCTCCTCCGAGAGGGTCTTCGTTCATAACGATCATCCCTACTCCTTCTCTCCCTCGATGGTGATTCTTCTCTTCTACTTCTTCTTTTGAGAGAATCTTCTCTTCTCTTGTAGGGGGTCGTACACTCATTGGAGTAGTGTCCGGGTCTTCCACAATTGTAGCACTTTCGCTCTCGACTAGAAGATCTTTTTTCATTGTAGGACCTTGACTTTGAACTTCTCTCTTTGCTTCTACTCTTGTAGAACTTGTTGAAGTTCTTCACCATTAGGCTCAATTCTTCATTGAAGGTTTGTTTCTCACTTGATGATGTGGGAGCTTCACATGAGGTTTTGTAAGCACCACTTGACATGTTATGGAGCTCCTTCTTATCCTTGAGTGACATCTCATGAGCCACAATTCTTCCAATGACTTCCGTTGGCTTGAGATTTTTGTAACTTGGCATCATTTGGATCAATGTACATACAATATCATATTTTCCATCCAAGGCTCTTAGGATCTTCTTGATGATGAATTTGTCGGTCATCTCTTCACTTCCTAAGCCGGCAATCTCATTTGTGATAAGAGCAAGCCTAGCGTACATTATAGCAACACCTTCACCATCCTTCATTTTGAACTTGTCAAGTTGACTTTGAAGCACATCCAACTTGGATTCCTTGACGGAGTCGGTACCTTCGTGCATATCAATCAAAGTATCCCAAGTTTCCTTTGCATTCTCAAGACGACTGATTTTGTTGAATTCTTCGGGGCACAATCCGTTGAAGAGGATATCACAACCTTGAGCATTGTATTGTAGCATCTTCAACTCGTCCGCGGTAGCTTCACGATTCAGTTCTCTCCCATCAAAGAATTCACCTTGCAAGCCAATACACACAATAGCCCAAACAGCGGGGTTATGTCCAAGAATATGCATTTTCATCTTATGCTTCCAACTAGCAAAATTAGTGTCATCAAAGTAAGGACCTCTACAGTGGTAATTTGCCTCGCTAGACGCCATACTCTCCTAGGTTGTGAAACCAAGACTATGACCACCAAAAGCTATGGAAATCAAAGCAAATGGAGACCAATGCTCTGATACCACTTGTAGGATCGAAAGTATGTCTAGAGGGGGGTTATTAGACTACTTGACCAAATAAAAATCTAGCCTTTTCCCAATTTTAGTTCTTGACAAATTTTAGCAACTTTGGACAAGTCAAGCAATCTTAATACAATTCAAGCAAGCATGCAAAGAGTATATGAGCAACGTAAAGTAAAGCATGCAACTTGCAAGAATGTAAAGGGAAGGGTTTGGAGGATTCAAACGCAATTGGAGACACGGATGTTTTTGTCGTGGTTCCGATAGGTGGTGCTATCGTACATCCACGTTGATGGAGACTTCAACCCATGAAGGGTAACGGTTGCGCGAGTCCACAGAGGGCTCCACCCACGAAGGGTCCACAAAGAAGCAACCCTGTCTATCCCACCATGGCCATCGCCCACGAAGGACTTGCTTCACTAGCGGCAGATCTTCACGAAGTAGGCGATCTCCTTGCCCTTACAAACTCCTTGGTTCAACTCCACAATCTTGTCGGAGGCTCCCAAGTGACACCTAGCCAATCCAGGAGACACCACTCTCCAAGAAGTAACAAATGGTGTGTTGATGATGAACTCCTTGCTCTTGTGCTTCAAATGATAGTCTCCCCAACACTCAACTCTCTCTCACAAGATTTGGATTTGGTGGAAAGAATATTTGAGTGGAAAGCAACTTGGGAAGGCTAGAGATCAAGATTCATGTGGTAGGAATGGAATATCTTGGTCTCAACACAAGTGTAGGTGGTTCTCTCTCAGAAAAAATAAGTTGGAAGTGTAGGTTCGTTCTGATGGCTCTCTCCATGAATGAAGAGGTGGTGGAGGGGTATATATAGCCTCCACACAAAATCGAACCGTTACACATAACTTCCCAAACTCGGTGGGACCGAATGGTTAAACTCGGTCGGACCGATTCAACAAAGCTAGTGACCGTTAGGGTTTTCGGTGGGACCGACATGCAACTCGGTAGGACCGATATGATTAGGGTTAGGGCATAACGTAATATCGGTGAGACCGATTACACAAACTCGGTGAGACCTATTTTGGTAATATGCTAACCAGAGAGTTGGTCAGGTAAACTCGGTGGGACCGATCACTCATTTCGGTGAGACCGAAACGTTACGAAGGGAAAACAGAGAGTTTACATTGCAATCTCGGTGGGACCGATCGCTCATCTCGGTGAGACCGAAATGTTACGAAGGGAAACAGAGAGATTACAACACCATCTCGGTGAGACCGAGATCCCTATCGGTGAGACCGATTTGCATAGGGTTTGTGGCAGTGGCTATGACATTTGAAACTCGGTGGCGCCTGATAGGAAGAATCGGTGGGGCCGAGTTTGACTTTTGATTTAGGTCATATGTGGATGTGATAAAGTAGTTGAGGGTTTTGGAGCATATCACTAAGCATTTTGAGCAAGAACCTCATTAAGCAACACCTCATCCCTCCTTGATAGTATTGGCTTTTCCTAGACTCGATGTGATCTTGGAAAACTAAAATGGAAAATGTAGAGTCTTGAGCTTTGAGCTTGAGCCAATCCTTTGTCCTTAGAATTTTGAGGGGTCCACTTTTCTCATCCATGCCATGCCAATCATTGAGCTTTCCTGAGATATTAATCTTGAAGTAGCATTAGCTCAATGAGCTATATGTTGTTAGGAATTACCAAAACCACCTAGGGATAGTTGCACTTTCACCTACTATGTGTTATGATCCGGCAACCCCGAAGTGACAATAATCGGGACCACTCCCGATGATGACCGTAGTTTGAGGAGTTCATGTATTCACTATGTGTTAATGCTTTGGTCCAGTACTCTATTAAAAGGAGGCCTTAATATCCCTTAGTGTCCACTAGGACCCAGCTGCCACGGGAGGGTAGGACAAAAGATGTCATGCAAGTTCTTTTCCATAAGCACGTATGACTATATTCGAAATACATGCCTACATTACATTGATGAATTGGAGCTAGTTCCGTGTCACCCTATGTTATGACTGTTACATGATGAACCACATCCGGCATAATTCTCTATCACCGATCCATTGCCTACGAGCTTTCCATATATTGTTCTTCGCTTATTTACTTTTCCGTTGCTATTATTACCATCACTATAAAACACCAAAAATATTACTTTTGCTACCGTTACCTTTTACCACCGTTGCCACTACTATCATATTACTTTGCTACTAAACACTTTGCTGCAGATATTAAGTTTCCAGGTGTGGTTGAATTGACAACTCAGCTGCTAATACTTGAGAATATTCTTTGGCTCCCCTTGTGTCGAATCAATAAATTTGGGTTGAGTACTCTACCCTCGAAAACTGTTGCAATCCCCTATACTTGTCGGTTATGAAGACTATTTTCTGGCGCCGTTGCCGGGGAGCATAGCTCTACTCTTTGAGTCACTTGGGATTTATATCTGCTTATCATTATGAAGAACTTGAAAGATCCAAGAACCAAGATTTATCCCTCAACTACGAGGGGAGGTAAGGAACTGCCATCTAGCTCTGCACTTGATTCACCTTCTGTTTTGAGTAAGCTTGCGACACCTAAACCTGCTTCTGTTATTAATTCTGATATGTCACATAATGCCACTTCTTCTATGCATGATACTTATGATGAAACTACTTCTATGCTTGATACTACTGTGCCACTTGGTGAATTTCTTGATGAACAACTTGCTAGGGCTAGAGAGAATGAAATTATTGAAACTGATAATATTGATGAAAGTGATGATGAAGGCTCTCCTAATAAATATGAATTACATGTTGTGCCTAAGGGCTATGTTATGGATGAAGAAACTAAAAGAGACTTTCTTGCTTGCAATGATAGAAGTGATCTTAAGAAATTATTAGCCAAGCTTAAACAAAAAACTCTGAATGCTAGAATGAAATATGATCCTGCTTATGCTACTTCACCTATCTTTGTTACCGATAAGGATTATGAATTCTCTATTGATCATGATATAATTACTTTGGTTGAATCTGATCCTTTTTATGGCTATGAATCTGAAACTGTTGTGGCACATCTTACTAAATTAAATGATATAGCCACCCTGTTCACTAATGATGAGAGAACTCGCTACTTTTATATCCTTAAAATATTTTCGTTCTCATTAAAGGGTGATGCTAAGATATGGTTTAATTCTCTTGATCCTGGTTGTGTGCGTTGTCATGATTTATTACTTCTCTACTAAATATTTCCCGGCTCATAAGAAACAAGCTGCTTTAAGGGATATATATATAATTTTGTGCAAATTGAAGAAGAGAGTCTCCCACAAGCTTGGGGGAGGTTTCTCCAATTACTTAAAGCTTTGCCTGATCATCCTCTTAAGAAAAATGAAATAATTGATATCTTTTATAATGGACTAACCGATGCTTCCAGAGATTACCTGGATAGTTGTGCTGGTTCTGTTTTCAGGGAAAGAACACCGGATGAAGCTGAAATTCTATTGAATAATATGTTGACAAATGAAAATAATTGGACACTTCCTGAGCCAGCTCCTGAGCCTATTCCTAAACCGACTCCGAAGAAAAGGGGTGTTCTATTTCTCAGTCCTGAAGATATGCAAGAGGCAAAGTAATCCATGAAAGAAAAGGGTATTAAAGCTGAAGATGTTAAGAATTTACCTCCTATTGAAGAAATACATGGTCTTAATTTACCGCCTGTTGAAGAAATATATGGTTTTAATCCATCACCTATTGAAGAAACACACGGTCTTGATAACCCGACACAGGTAGTAAAGGTAAATTCTCTCTATAGATATGATAAAGCTGAAATCCCTCCTACTAAGTTTGCTAGCCAATGTTTGGATGAGTTTGATAACTTTATGGTTAAGCAAGAAGACTTCAATGCTTATTTTGGTAGACAATTGAAACAAAATGCTTATATGATTGAACACTTGGGTGGTTATATGTCTAGAGTTAAAGGTGAACTTAAACTCATTAGTAAATATGCTTCTATGGTTACCACTCAAGTAGAAAAAGTACTTAAAGCTCAGAATGATTTACTCAATGAATTAAATAGTAAGAAAATGATAATGCTGTTAGAGTTATGACTAGAGGTGGTAAAATGACTCAGGAACCTCTGTATCCTGAAGGCCATCCTAAGAGAGTTGAGCAAGATTCTCAGAGAAATACTATAGATGCACCTAGTCCTTCTAAAAGGAAGAAAAAGAAAAATGATAGGACTTTGCATGCCTCTAGTGAACCTATTACTGAAACACCTGAGAATCCAAATGATATTTCTATTTCTGATGCTGAAACACAATCTGGTAATGAACCTAAAACTAGTGATAATGTTAATGTTGATGTTCATGATGATGCTCAACCTAGTAATGATAATGATATAGAAACTGAACCTGCTATTGATCTTGATAACCCACAATCAAAGAATCAATGTTATGATAAGAAAGACTTTGTTGCTAGGAAACATGGTAAAGAAAGAGAACCATGGGTTCAGAAACCCATACCTTTTCCTCCCAAACCATCCAAGAAAAATGATGATGAGGATTTTGAGCGCTTTGCTGAAATGATTAGACCTATATTTTTGCGTATGCTATTAACTGATATGCTCAAAATGAATCCTTATGCTAAGTACATGAAAGATATTGTTACAAATAAAAGAAAGATACCGGAAGCTGAAATTTCCACCATGCTTGCTAATTATAATTTTAAGGGTGGAATACCAAAGAAACTTGGAGATCCAGGAGTACCCACTATACCATGCTCCATTAAAAGAAATTATGTTAAAACTGCTTTATGTGATCTTGTAGCCGGTGTTAGTGTTATGCCTCTCTCTTTATATCATAGACTTGATTTGAATAAGTTGACACCTAATGAAATATCTTTCCAAATGGCTGATAAATCAACTGCTATACCTGTCGGTATTTGTGAGGATGTGCCTGTTGTAGTTGCAAATGTTACTATTTTAACGGACTTTGTTATTCTTGATATTCCCGAGGACGATAGTATGTCTATTATTCTTGGAAGACCCTTTTTGAATACTGCAGGAGCTGTTATTGATTGCACTAAAGGCAATGTCACTTTTCATGTTAATGGTAATGAGCATACAATATACTTTCCGAGGAAACAACATCAAGTTCATCGTATCAACTCTATTGGAAAATTTTCATCGATTATATTTGGAGGTTTTGAATTTCCTCTTCCTACTGTCAAGAAGAAATATGATATTCTTATTATTGGGGATGTGCATATCCCCGTTGAGGTAACCTAGTGTTATTCGAAATTTCTCCGGTTCCATGTTATTCGGGATGAGTTCGTTAACAAGACTTGATCAACCTTGTTAGTGGATTCCTTTTGATGAGCATGAGATTGATGAAACTAGAAGGCACAACTCTCTGTACCCTCCTTTTACTTTCTGTTATTTATATTAAATAAAATAAAAATATGTATTTTTTGTCTATTATCTGATTATCCGTGCAATATAAAAATACCCCAAAAATAAAAGTTCTCCAAATGCCCTGAAATTTAAATATGATTTTTTCTAGAATATTTGAGAATATTTGGCACTAAGAACACAACAGGGGGGTCATCCATCTGGCCACGAGGGTGGAGGGCGCGCCCTACCCCCTGGGCGCGCCCCCTACCTCGTGGGCCCACGGTGGACCTCCTCCACTTATTCCTGCAACCACACACTTCTTCTTCCTCCCACAAACACGAATATCCAGTTCATACCCGAGTCCAAGCTCATTTTGCTGCCATTTTCGATCTCCTTGCTCAAAGCACCTCTCACAAAACTGCTTGGGGGGATTGTTCCTTGGTATGTGACTCCTCCATTGGTCCAATTAGTTTTTGTTCTAGTGCTTTATTCATTGCAAATTTATGCTGCCTAGGTGACCATGTTCTTGAGCTTGCATGTCAAATTAATATGGTTCCAAGTAGTTTCGATGCATGATATAGGCTCTAGGCACTTGTAGGAGTAGTTGCTATCAATATTATTGAGATTTGTTCACTTTTATTTTGAAGTTACTAAAAATTTCAGAATTTTTCAGAAAATAATGAAGAGATTTTTGAGGGGCTCATCGAGCCGAAGCTTGAAGGAAAAGACACAGAAGCCCAAATATAATCTGCCTCGCACCATGGAGGTTCGGTCGTGTGAATGTCCTTCCGATGATTTCTTGAGAGCAGCCGGGATTTATGAAGATTTTTATGAATTGGCTGAGAATGCAGGCCTCACCGCCTTCCTCCACGACCGACGTGAACAGTATCTCTTACTCACCAATATTTTTGTGCAAAACTTTCATTTCCATGCTAGGAGCTCACCACCTGCGGTGGAATTTTATTTATATGCTGAGCATAAGGAGATGTCACTTGATGATTTTTGTTGGGTTTGTTTGATCCCTTTCAAGGGCAGCGTAGAGGAACCACATCGTGATGATGTGGATGGGTTTATTGACACCATCACTATAGGGGAAATGAGGAAGGTTTCCGATGCACGAATCACTAGCATACATTTTCCTGTTTTACACTACTTTGCAATATTTGCTAGTCCTTGCTTAATTGGTCGCGGAAACTGTGGAAACCTTAGTATTCCTGATATTATTATTTTGTTCCATGGTTTATTCGGTGATAACTCTATTAGTATGGGCGGTATTATTGCTAAATGGTTAAGTCTGAACCGTACCAAGGGGCCCATCTTTGGAGGCATTTATGCTTCACACCTAGCTGCACATTTCAACATACCTATTAGGCATTATGAGAAGGAAGAAAAATTGCTGCCCACTGTTTATTTAGATTATAAGAGTATGGTGGCACATGATTTTATTGTTAAGAATAGGGAAGGAGAGCTTAAATACAAATTATTCTTTGATAAACATCATCCTGAGACTATTACCCTGCCTGCTCCTTCCTTGTTTGATTTATCTGCAGGTAAGTACCTTGTTCCGTTAGAGGCTATTCACGCCTACCGGAACCCCACATCAGCCACAGAGCCAGAGTCGGAACCACAAGTTGATCCTCCACGACAGTCTAATTACCATTGGGATCCGGAGATGATTGCCAACCAGTGGCAATCAGAGTCTTCTTCTTCGCAGTACGACCCCAACTATTATTATGGATATCCGCCAGGCCAACCGTGGCCATAGACCAACTTAGGCCAAAAGCCTAAGCTTGGGGGAGTACGTATTTCTCACCGACATTACATTCATGTTCACACACTCATTGCTAGATGTCGGTGCGCATACTTTTTCATTGTATCATCCATGCTAGTTTAGTTTCCTTTTTATGCTTTCTTCTTGTGTGTTTAATAAACCTTAAGAAAAACCAAAAAAATTAGTTGTAGCTTTTAGCTAGTTTTAATTCCCATGCTTGTAGTAGTAATTAAAAAGAAAACCCAAAAAGATTTCCTGTTCTTCTTTTGCTTGTTGGGAGCTTTCCCGTGTAAATAATTTTATTTCTTTTCTTTGGGGGTCGATAGGAGAAGACCATGATTAAATTGTTGAAGTGGCTCTTATATGTATTATTGTTGATCTCACAAAAGAGCCCATATTGCCTTGTCTTCTCCTGTTTATTGAATGCTTGCAGATTCCAGCTTAGTCCAATGCCCATGCACTATTATTATTATCCACATCGTTCAGTCGTGCAAGTGAAAGGCAATAATGATGATTATATGATGGACTGACTAAGATGAGAAAAGCTGGTATGAACTCAACCTCTCTTGTTTTTGTAAATATGATTAGTTCATCGTTCCTGATTCAGCCTATTATGAATAAACATGTTTAAAATGACAACTAGAGATCATAGTTTCTTGTGCCATGCTTGATTAGCTAGGAGTTTATAATGGTTTACCTTGCGTGCCAACATGCTATTAAAATGGTTGTGATGTGGTATGATAGGGTGGTATCCTCCTCTGAATGATTTAAGTGACTTGACTTAGCACATGTTCACGCATGTAGTTGAAACAAAATCAACATAGCCTTCACGATACTTATGTTCATGGTGGATTATATCCTACTCATCTTGCATTCAGTGTTGATTAATTTTAATGCATGTTCATGACTGTTGTCGCTTCTAGCTGGTCACTTCCCAGTCTTTTTCTAGCCTTCACCTGTACTAAGCGGGAATACTGCTTGTGCATCCAATCCAATAAACCCCAAAGTTATTCCATATGAGTCCGCCATACCTACCTATATACGGTATCTACCTGCCGTTCCAAGTAAATTTGTATGTGCCAAACTCTAAACCTTCAAATAGATATCCTGTTTTGTATGCTCGAATAGCTCATATGTCAACTAGGGTTGTCCGTATCTTCCATGTTAGGCATGTTATTCTCAAGAGGAGTGGACTCCGCTCCTCACTCACGAGAAAAATGGCTGGTCACCGGGATGCCCAGTCCCAGGCTTTATGCAAACTAAATCAAAATAATTGCAAACAAAACTCCCCCTGGGACTCTTGTTAGTTGGAGGCACTCATTGTTTCAAGCAAGCCATGGATTGATGCTTGTTGGTGGAAGGGGGAGTATAAACTTTACCATTCTGTTTGGGAACCGCCTATAATGTGTGTAGCATGGAAGATATCGCCATCTCTTGGTTGTTATGTTGACAATGAAAGTATACCACTCAAAATATTATTCACCTCTATTTCAAAACCGAGCTCTGGTACCTTTACAAATCCCTGCTTTCCTCCGCAAAGGGCCTATCTATTTACTTTTATGTTGAGTCGTCATCCTCTTATTAAAAAACACCAGTTGGAGAGCACCGCTGTCATTTGCATTCATTTCTATTAGTTTACATTGAGTATGACTTGAATGGATCTCTTTCACCATGAATTACAATGTCTAGTCAGTCCTTGATCTTTAAAGGTGCTCTACATTTATGTTTTGCGGTCTCAGAAAGGGCTAGCGAGATACCATCTTGTTATATCATATTATGATTGTTTTGAGAAAGTGTTGTCATCCAAGATTTATTATTATTGCTCGCTAGTTGATTATGCCATTGATATGAGTAAACATGAGACCTATGCGTTATCGTGAATATGGTTAGTTCATAAGCTTTGCTGAAAACTTGAATGCTGGCTTTACATATTTACAACAACAAGAGCAAACAGAGTCTGTAAATGTTTTTCTTTATCACTTTCAGTTTGTCAACTGAATTGCTTGAGGACAAGCAAAGGTTTAAGCTTGGGGGAGTTGATACGTCTCCGTCGTATCTACTTTTCCAAACACTTTTGCCCTTGTTTTGGACTCTAACTTGCATGATTTGAATGGAACTAACCCGAACTGACGCTGTTTTCAGCAGAATTGCCATGGTGTTATTTATGTGCAGAGACAAAAGTTCTCAAAATGACCTGAAACTTCACGGAACATCTTTTCTGAAATAATAAAAAATCCTTGCAAAAGATGAAGACCAGGGGGCCCACACCCTAGCCACGAGGGTGGGGCGCGCCCCCTACCTCGTGGGCCCCCTGGAGCTCCTCCGACCTCAACTCCAACTCTATATATTTGGTTTCAGAGAGAGAAAAATCAGAGAGAAGGATTCATCGCGTTTTATGATACGGAGCCGCCACCAAGCCCTAAAACCTCTCGGGAGGGCTGATATGGAGTCCTTTCGGGGATCCAGAGAGGGGAATCCGTCGCCATCGTCATCATCAACCTTCCTCCATCACCAATTTCATGATGCTCACCGCCGTGTGTGAGTAATTCCATCGTAGGCTTGCTGGACGGTGATGGGTTGGATGAGATTTATCATGTAATCGAGTTAGTTTTGTTAGGGTTTGATCCCTAGTATCCACTATGTTCTGAGATTGATGTTGCTATGACTTTGCTATGCTTAATGCTTGTCACTAGGGCCTGAGTGCCATGATTTCAGATCTGAACCTATTATGTTTTCATCAATATATGAGAGTTCTTGATCCTATCTTGCAAGTATATAGTCACCTATTATGTGTTATGATCCGTTAACCCCGAAGTGACAATAATCGGGATACTTACCGGTGATGACCGTAGTTTGAGGAGTTCATGTATTCACTATGTGTTAATGCTTTGGTACGGTACTCTATTAAAAGGAGGCCTTAATATCCCTTAGTTTCAGTAAGGACCCCGCTGCCACGGGAGGGTAGGACAAAAGATGTCATGCAAGTTCTTTTCCATAAGCACGTATGACTATATTCGGAATACATGCCTACATTACATTGATGAATTGAAGCTAGCTAGTTCTGTGTCACCCTAGGTTATGACTGTTACATGATGAACCACATCCGGCATAATTCTCTATCACCGATCCATTGCCTACGAGCTTTCCATATATTGTTCTTCGCTTATTTACTTTTCCGTTGCTATTGCTATCATCACTACAAAATACCAAAAACATTACTTTTGCTACCGTTACCACTACTATCATATTACTTTGCTACTAAATACTTTGCTGCAGATATTAAGTTTCCAGGTGTGGTTGAATTGACAACTCAACTGCTAATACTTGAGAATATTCTTTGGCTCCCCTTGTGTTGAATCAATAAATTTGGGTTGAATACTCTACCCTCGAAAACTGTTGCGATCCCCTATACTTGTGGGTTATCAATACACATATTCGTATTATTGAAGCCAAAAGATGCAAAGTTAATAATGATGGTGCAACTTATTTGTGGCACTGCCGTTTAGGTCATATTGGTATAAAACGCATGAAGAAAATCCATGTTGATGGGCTTTTGGAATCACTTGATTATGAATCAGTTGATGCTTGCGAACCATGCCTCAAGGGAAAGATGACTAAAACGCCGTTCTCCGGAACAATGGAGCGAGCAACAGACTTGTTGGAAATAATACATATTGATGTATGCAGTCCGATGAGTGTTGAGGCTCACAACGGGTATCGTTATTTTCTGACCTTCACAGATGATTTGAGCAGATATGGTATATCTACTTGAAGAAACATAAGTTTGAAACATTTGAAAAGTTCAAAGAATTTCAGAGTGAAGTGGAAAATCATCGTAACAAGAAAATAAAGTTTCTACGATCTGATCGCAGAGGCGAATATTTGAGTTACGAGTTTGGTCTTCAATTAAAACAATGTGGAATTGTTTCACAAACTCATGCCACCTGGAACACCATAGCGTAATGGTGTGTCTGAACGTCATAACCGTACTTTATTTGATATAGTGCAATCTATGATGTCTCTTACCGATTTACCACTATCATTTTAGTGTTATGCATTAGAGATAGCTGCATTCACATTAAAAAGGGCACCATCTAAATCCGTTGAGACGACAACGTATGAACTGTGGTTTAGCAAGAAACCTAAGCCGTCGTTTCTTAAAGTTTGGGGTTGCGATGCTTATGTGAAATAGTTTCATCTTGATAAGCTCAAACCCAAGTCGGAGAAGTGCATCTTCATAGGATACCCAAAAGTAACTGTTGGGTACACCTTCTATCACAGATCCGAAGGCAAGATATTTGTTGCTGAGAATGGATCCTTTCTAGAGAAGGAGTTTCTCTCGAAAGAAGTGAGTGGGAGGAAAGTAGAACTTGATGAGGTAACTGTACCTGCTCCCTTATTGGAAAGTAGGTCATCACAGAAATCTGTTTCTGTGACTCCTACACCAATTAGTGAGGAAGCTAATGATGATGATCATGTAACTTTAGATCAAGTTACTACCGAACCTCGTAGGTCAACCAGAGTGAGATCCGCACCAGAGTGGTACGGTAATCCTGTTCTGGAGGTCATGTTAATTGACCATGACGAACCTACGAACTATGAGGAAGCGATGATGAGCCCAGATTCCGCGAAATGGCTTGAGGCCATGAAATCTGAGACGGGATACATGTATGAGAACAAAGTATGGACTTTGATTGACTTGTCTGATGATCAGTGAGTCATTAAGAATAAATGGATCTTCAAGAGGAAGATGGACGCTGATAGTAGTGTTACTATCTACGAAGCTCAAATTGTCGCAAAAATGTTTTTGACAAGTTCAAGATGACCACGATGAGAATTTCTCACTCGTATCAATGCTTAAAAGTATGTCCGAATCATGTTAGCAGTTGCCGCATTTTATGAAATCTGGCAAATGGATATCAAAACTACATTCCTTAATGGATTTATTAAAGAAGAGTTGTATATGATGCAACCAGAAGGTTTTGTCAATCCTAAAGATGCTAACAAAGTGAGCAAGCTCCAGCGATCCATCTATGGACTGGTGCAAGCATCTCGAAGTTGGAATATATACTTTGATGAGTTGATCAAAGCATATAATTTTATACAGACTTGTGGTGAAGCCTGTATTTACAAGAAAGTGAGTGGGAGCACTACAATATTTCTGATAAATATATGTGAATGACATATTGTTGATCGGAAATAATGTAGAATTTTCTGGAAAGCATAAAGGAGTTTTTGAAAGGAGTTTTTTCAATAAAGACCTCGGTGAAGCTACTTACATATTGAGCATCAAGATCTATATAGATAGATCAAGATGCTTGATAAGTTTTTTCAATGAGTACATACCTTGACAAGATTTTGAAGTAGTTCAAAATGGAACAGTCAACGAAAGAGTTCTTACCTATGTTACAAGGTGTGAAATTGAGTAAGACTCAAAGCCCGACCACGACAGAAGATAGAAAGAGAATGAAAGTCATTCCCTATGCCTCAGCCATAGTTTCTATAAAGTATGCCATGCTGTGTACCAGATCTATTGTATACCCTACACTGAGTTTAGCAAGAGAGTACAATAGTGATCTAGGAGTAGATCACCGGACAGCGGTCAAAATTATCCTTAGTGGAATAAGGATATGTTTCTCAATTATGGAGGTGACAAAAGGTTCGTCATAAAGGGTTACATCGATGCAAGTTTTGATACTGATCCAGAGTCTCAATCTGGGTACATATTGATAGTGGGAGCAATTAGCTAAAGTAGCTCCGTGTAGAGCATTGTTGACATAGAAATTTGCAAAATACATACGGATCTGAATGTGGCAGACCCATAGACTAAACTTCTCTCACAAGCAAAACATGATCACACCTTAGTACTCTTTGGGTGTTAATCACATAGCGATGTGAACTAGATTATTGACTCTAGTAAACCTTTTGGGTGTTAGTCACATGAAGATGTGAACTAATCACATAAAGATGTGAACTATTGGTGTTAAATCACATGACGATGTGAGCTAGATTATTGACTCTAGTGCAAGTGGGAGACTAAAGGAAATATGCCCTAGAGGCATAATAAAGTTGTTATTTATATTTCCTTATATCATGATAAATGTTTATTATTCATGCTAGAATTGTATTAACCGGAAACATAATGCATGTGTGAATACATAGTAAAACATAGTGTCACTAGTATGCCCCTACTTGACTAGCTCGTTAATCAAAGATGGTTAAGTTTCCTAACCATAGACATGAGCTGTCATTTGAGTAACGGGATCACATCATTAGGAGAATGATGTGATTGACTTGACCCATTCCATTAGCTTAGCACTTGATCGTTTAGTTTGTTGCTATTGCTTTCTTCATGACTTATACATGTTCCTATGACTATGAGATTATGCAACTCCCGTTTACCGGAGGAACACTTTGTGTGCTACCAAACGTCACAACGTAACTGGGTGATTATAAAGGTGCTATACAGGTGTCTCCGAAGGTACTTGTTGGGTTGGCGTATTTCGAGATTAGGATTTGTCACTCCGATTGTCGGAGAGGTATCTCTGGGCCCACTCGGTAATACACATCACTATAAGCCTTGCAAGCATTGTAACTAATGAGTTAGTTGCGGGATGATGTATTACGTAACGAGTAAAGAGACTTGCCGGTAACGAGATTGAACTAGGTATTGAGATACCGATGATCGAATCTCGGGCAAGTAACATACTGACGACAAAGGGAACAACATATGTTGTTATGCGGTTTGACCGATAAAGATCTTCGTAGAATATGTAGGAGCCAATATGAGCATCCAGGTTCCGCTATTTGTTATTGACTGGAGACATGTCTCGGTCATGTCTACATAGTTCTCGAACCCGTAGGGTCCGCACGCTTAAAGTTTGATGACGGTTACATTATGAGTTTATGTGTTTTGATGTACCGAAGGTAGTTCGGAGTCTCGGATGTGATCACGGACATGACGAGGAGTCTCGAATTGGACTAGGAGAGGGGGGCGGCGCCCCCCTTTCCCTCTCCCTCCCCACTTCTTTCCCCCTCCTAGTAGGAGTCCTACTCCTACTAGGAGGAGGACTCCTCCTGGCGCGCCTATAGGGGCCGGCCGGCCTCCTCCCCTTGCTCCTTTATATACGGGGGCAGGGGGGCACCCCTAGACACAAGTTGATCCGTGTGATCATATTCTTAGCCGTGTGCGGTGCCCCCCTCCACCATAGTCCTCGATAATATTGTAGCGGTGCTTAGGCGAAGCCCTGCGACGGTAGTGCATCAAGATCGTCACCACGCCGTCGTGCTGACGGAACTCTTCCCCGACACTTTGCTGGATCGGAGTCCGGGGATCGTCATCGAGCTGAACGTGTGCTAGAACTCGGAGGTGCCGTAGTTTCGGTGCTTGATTGGTCGGGCCGTGAAGACGTACGACTACATCAACCAAACGCTTCCATTGTCGATCTACAAGGGTACGTAGATCACACTCTCCCCTCTCGTTGCTATTCATCACCATGATCTTGCGTCTGCGTAGGAACTTTTTTGAAATTACTACGTTACCCAACAGTGGCATCCGAGCCTAGGTTTTATATGTTGATGTTATATGCACGAGTAGAACACAAGTGAGTTGTGGGCGATATAAGTCATACTGCTTACCAGCATGTCATACTTTAGTTCGGCGGTATTGTTGGACGAAGCGGCCCGGACCGACATTACGCGTACGCTTACGCGAGACCGGTTCTCCCGACGTGCTTTGCACATAGGTGGATTGCGGGTGACAGTTTCTCCAACTTTAGTTGAACCGAGTGTGGCTACGCCCGGTCCTTGCAAAGGTTAAAACAGCACCAACTTGACAAACTATCGTTGTGGTTTTGATGCGTAGGTAAGATTGGTTCTTGCTTAAGCCCGTAGCAGCCACGTAAAACTTGCAACAACAAAGTAGAGGACGTCTAACTTGTTTTTGCAGGGCATGTTGTGATGTGATATGGTCAAGACATGATGCTGAATTTTATTGTATGATATGATCATGTTTTGTAACCGAGTTATCGGCAACTGGCAGGAGCCATATGGTTGTCGCTTTATTGTATGCAATGCAATCACGCTGTAATGCTTTACTTTATCACTAAGCGGTAGCGATAGTCGTGGAAGCATAAGACTGGTGAGACGACAACGATGCTACGATGGAGATCAAGGTGTCGCGCCGGTGACGATGGTGATCACGACGGCGCTTCGAAGATGGAGATCACAAGCACAAGATGATGATGGCCATATCATATCACTTATATTGATTGCATGTGATGTTTATCTTTTATGCATCTTATCTTGCTTTGATTGACGGTAGCATTATAAGATGATCTCTCACTAATTATCAAGAAGTGTTCTCCCTGAGTATGCACCATTGCGAAAGTTCTTCGTGCTGAGACACCACGTGATGATCGGGTGTGATAGGCTCTACGTTCAAATACAACGGGTGCAAAACAGTTGCACACGCGGAATACTCAGGTTATACTTGACGAGCCAAGCATATACAGATATGGCCTCGGAACACGGAGACCGAAAGGTCGAGCGTGAATCATATAGTAGATATGATCAACATAGTGATGTTCACCAATGAAACTACTCCATCTCATGTGATGATCGGACATGGTTTAGTTGATTTGGATCACGTAATCACTTAGAGGATTAGAGGGATGTCTATCTAAGTGGGAGTTCTTAAGTAATATGATTAATTGAACTTAAATTTATCATGAACTTAGTCCTGGTAGTATTTTGCAAATTATGTTGTAGATCAATAGCTTGCGTTGTTGCTTCCCTGTGTTTATTTTGATATGTTCCTAGAGAAAATTGTGTTGAAAGATGTTAGTAGCAATGATGCAGATTGGATCCGTGATCTGAGGTTTATCCTCATTGCTGCACAGAAGAATTATGTCCTTGATGCACCGCTAGGTGACGGACCTATTGCAGGAGAAGATGCAGACGTTATGAACGTTTGGCTAGCTCAATATGATGACTACTTGATAGTTTAGTGCACCATGCTTAATGGCTTAGAATCGGGACTTCAAAGACGTTTTGAACGTCATGGAGCATATGAGATGTTCCAGGAGTTGAAGTTAATATTTCAAGCAAATACCCGAGTTGAGAGATATGAAGTATCCAACAAGTTCTATAGCTAAAAGATGGAGGAGAATCACTCAACTAGTGAGCATGTGCCCAGATTGTCTGAGTACTACAATCGCTTGAATCAAGTGGGAGTTAATCTTCCAGATAAGATAGTGATTGACAGAATTCTCTAGTCACCATCACCAAGTTAGTAGAACTTCGTGATGAACTATGATATGCAAGGGATAACGGAAACGATTCCCAAGCTCTTCGTAATGCGGAAATTGACGAAGGTAGAAATTGAGAAAAACATCAAGTGTTGATGGTAGACAAGACCACTAGTTTCAAGAAAAGGGCAGAGGGAAGAAGGGGAACTTCAAGAAGAACAGCAAGCAAGTTGCTGCTCAAGTGAAGAAGTGTTGGGGAATGTTGCAGAAAATTAAAATTTTTCCTACGGTTTCACCAAGATCCATCTATGAGTTCATCTAAGCAACGAGTCAAGGGGAGAGTTTGCATCTACATACCACTTGTAGATCGAGTGCAGAAGCGTTCAAGGGGATGGTGATGATGGAGTCGTACTCGTCGTGATTCGGATCACCAATAACCAAGTGCTGAATGGACAGCACCTCCGTGTTCAACACACGTACGGGACGTTCGACGTCTCCTCCGTCTTGATCCAGCAAGGAGGAAGGAGAGGTTGAGGAAGGCAGCTCCAAGGGCAGCACGACGGCGTGGTGCAGTTGGTGCAGCAGTATTTCGACAGAGCTTCGCCGAGCACGTACGGAGGAGGAGAGGTGTTGGGGAGGGGAGGGGCTGCGCCTTTAGTTGTGGTGTTGCAGCCCTCCCCTCACCCCTCTATATATAGGAGGAGAGGGGCAAGGGGGCCTGCCCTCTAGGGGAAACCCTAGAGGGGGGCGGCGGCCAAAAGGGTGGGGGGCTTTCCCCCCAAGCAAGGGGGTTGCGCCCCCTTTAGGGTTTCCCCCCCAACCCTAGGCGCATGGGCCCAAGGGGGGGGGGGGGCGCCAAGCCCACTAGGGGCTGGCTGCTATCCCTACGCAGCCCAAGTGGCCCCCCGGGAGGGGTGGTCCCTCCCGGTGGACCCCTGGAACCTCTCCGGTGGTCCCGGTACAATACCGGTATGACCCCGAAACTTTCCGGTGCCCGTTTAACAACTTCCCATATATAAAACTTTACCTCCGGACCATTCCGGGACTCCTCGTGACGTCCGGGATCTCATCCAGGACTCCGAACAACATTCGGTAATCACATACTTGTCTTCCTGATAACCCTAGCGTCACCGACCTTAAGTGTGTAGACCCTACGGGTTGGGGAGACATGCAGACATGACCGTGACTCTCCGGTCAATAACCAACAGCGGGATCTGGATACCCATGTTGGCTCCCACATGCTCCTCGATGATGTCATCGGATGAACCACGATGTCGAGGATTCGATCAAATCCCATATACAATTCCCTTTGTCAATCGGTACGTTACTTGCCCGAGACCCGATCGTCGGTATCCCAATACCTTGTTCAGTCTCGTTACCGGCAAGTCACTTTACTCGTACCGTAATGCATGATCCCGTGACCAAACACTTGGTCACCTTGAGCTCATTATGATGATGCACTACCGAGTGGGCCCAGAGATACCTCTCCGTCATACGAAGTGACAAATCCCAGTCTCGATCCGTGTCAACCCAACAGACACTTTCGGAGATACCTGTAGTGCACCTTTATAATCACCCAGTTACGTTGTGACGTTTGGTACACCCAAAGCACTCCTACGGTATCCGGGAGTTACACGATCTCATGGTCGAAGGAAGAGATACTTGACATTGGAAAAGCTCTAGCAAACGAACTAACCGACCTTTGTGCTATGCTTAAGATTGGGTCTTGTCCATCACATCATTCTCCTAATGATGTGATCCCGTTATCAACGACATCCAATGTCCATAGCCAGGAAACCATGACTATCTGTTGATCACAACGAGCTAGTCAACTAGAGGCTCACTAGGGACATATTGTGGTCTATGTATTCACAAGTGTATTACGATTTCCGGATAATACAGTTATAGCATGAATAAAAGACTATTATCATGAACAAAGAAATATAATAATACTTTTATTATTGCCTCTAGGGCATATTTCCAACAGTCTCCCACTTGCACTAGAGTCAATAATCTAGTTACATTGTGATGAATCGAACACCCATAGAGTTCTGGTGTTGATCATGTTTCGCTCGCGAGAGAGGTTTAGTCAACGGATCTGCGACATTCAGATCCGTATGTACTTTGCAAATTTCTATGTCTCCATCTTGAACATTTTCACGGATGGAGTTGAAACGACGCTTGATGTGCCTGGTCTTCTTGTGAAATCTGGGCTCCTTCGCAAGGGCAATAGCTCCAGTATTGTCACAGAAAAGTTTGATCGGCCCCGATGCATTGGGTATGACTCCTAGGTCGGTGATGAACTCCTTCACCCAAATAGCTTCGTGCGCTGCCTCCGAGGCTGCCATGTACTCCGCTTCACATGTAGATCCCGCCACGACGCTCTGCTTGCAGCTGCACCAGCTTACTGCTCCACCATTCAACATATACACGTATCCGGTTTGTGACTTAGAGTCATCCAGATCTGAGTTGAAGCTAGCGTCGACGTAACCCTTTACGACGAGCTCTTCGTCTCCTCCATAAACGAGAAACATGTCCTTTGTCCTTTTCAGGTACTTCAGGATATTCTTGACCGCTGTCTAGTGTTCCTTGCCGGGATTACCTTGGTATCTTGCTACCAAACTCACGGCAAGGTTTACATCAGGTCTGGTACACAACATGGCATACATAATAGATCCTATGGCCGAAGCATAGGGGATGAGACTCATCTCTTCTTTATCTTTTGCCGTGGTCGGTGACTGAGCCGAGCTCAATCTCACACCTTGTAACATAGGCAAGAACCCTTTCTTGGACTGATCCATTTTGAACCTTTTCAAAATCTTATCAAGGTATGTGCTTTGTGAAAGACCTATGAGGCGTCTCGATCTATCTCTATAGATCTTGATGCCTAATATATAAGCAGCTTCTCCAAGGTCCTTCATTGAAAAACACTTATTCAAGTAGGCCTTAATGCTGTCCAGAAATTCTATATTATTTCCCATCAAGAGTATGTCATCTACATATAATATGTGAAATGCTACAGAGCTCCCACTCACTTTCTTGTAAACGCAGGCTTCTCCATAAGTCTGCATAAACCCAAACGCTTTGATCATCTCATCAAAGCAAATATTCCAACTCCGAGATGCTTGCACCAGCCCATAAATGGATCGCTGGAGCTTGCATACTTTGTTAGCGTTCTTAGGATCGACAAAACCTTCCGGTTGTATCATATACAGCTCTTCCTTAAGATGCCCGTTAAGGAATGCCGTTTTGACGTCCATCTGCCATATCTCATAATCATAGTATGCGGCAATTGCTAACATGATTCGGACGGACTTAAGCTTCGCTACGGGAGAGAAAGTCTCATCGTAGTCAATCCCTTGAACTTGTCGATAACCCTTAGAGACAAGTCGAGCTTTATAGATGGTGACATTTCCATCCGCGTCCGTCTTCTTCTTAAAGATCCATTTGTTTTCTATCGCTCGCCGATCATCGGGCAAGTCAGTCAAAGTCCATACTTTGTTTTCATACATGGATTCTATCTCGGATTTCATGGCTTCTAGCCATTTGTTGGAATCTGGGCCCACCATCGCTTCTTCATAGTTTGAAGGTTCATCGTTGTCTAACAACATGATTTCTAGGACAGGGTTGCCGTACCACTCTGGTGCGGAACGTGTCCTTGTGGACCTACGAAGTTCAGTAGCAACTTGATCCGGAGTACCTTGATCATCATCATTATTTTCCTCTTCAGTTGGTGTAGGCATCACAGGAACATCTTCCTGAGCTGCACTACTGTCCCGCTCAAGAGGTAGTACTTCATCGAGTTCTACTTTCCTCCCACTTACTTCTTTCGAGAGAAACTCTTTTTCCAGAAAGGATCCGTTCTTAGCGACAAAGATCTTGCCCTCGGATCTTAAGTGGAAGGTATACCCAATGGTTTCCTTAGGGTATCCTATGAAGACGCATTTTTCCGACTTGGGTTCGAGCTTCTCAGGTTGAAGTTTCTTGACATAAGCATCGCATCCCCAAACTTTCAGAAATGACAGCTTAGGTTTCTTCCCAAACCATAATTCATACGGTGTCGTCTCAATGAATTTAGACGGTGCCCTATTTAAAGTGAATGTAGCTATCTCTAGAGCGTATCCCCAAAATGATAGCGGTAAATCGGTAAGAGACATCATAGACCGCACCATATCCAATAGAGTGCGATTACGACGTTCGGACACACCGTTACGCTGAGGTGTTCCAGGCGGCGTGAGTTCTGAAACGATTCCACATTTCCTTAAGTGTGTACCAAATTCGTGACTTAAGTATTCTCCTCCACGATCTGATCGTAGGAATTTTATCTTTCGGTCATGTTGATTCTCTACCTCATTCTGAAATTCCTTGAACTTTTCAAAGGTCTCAGACTTGTGTTTCATTAAGTAGACATACCCATATCTACTTAAGTCATCAGTGAGAGTGAGAACATAACGATATCCTCCGCGAGCCTCAACGCTCATTGGACCGCACACATCGGTATGTATGATTTCCAACAAGTTGGTTGCTCGCTCCATTGTTCCGGAGAACGGAGTCTTGGTCATCTTGCCCATGAGGCATGGTTCGCATGTGTCAAATGATTCATAATCAAGAGACTCTAAAAGTCCATCAGCATGGAGCTTCTTCATGCGCTTGACACCAATGTGACCAAGGCGGCAGTGCCACAAGTATGTGGGACTATCGTTATCAACTTTACATCTTTTGGTATTCACGCTATGAATATGTGTAACACTACGTTCGAGATTCATTAAGAATAAACCATTGACCATCGGAGCATGACCATAAAACATATCTCTCATATAAATCGAACAACCATTATTCTCAGACTTAAATGAGTAGCCATCTCGTATTAAACGAGATCCAGATACAATGTTCATGCTCAAACTTGGCACCAAATAACAATTATTAAGGTTCAAAACTAATCCCGTAGGTAAATGTAGAGGTAGCGTGCCGACGGCGATCACATCGACTCTGGAACCATTCCCGACGCGCATTGTCACCTCGTCCTTCGCCAGTCTCCGCTTATTCCGCAGCTCCTGCTGTGAGTTACAAATATGAGCAACGGCACCGGTATCAAATACCCAGGAGTTACTACGAGTACTGGTAAGGTACACATCAATTACATGTATATCAAATATACCTTTAGTGTTGCCGGCCTTCTTATCCGCTAAGTATTTGGGGCAGTTCCGCTTCCAGTGACCCTTCCCCTTGCAATAAAAGCACTCAGTCTCAGGCTTGGGTCCATTCTTTGACTTCTTCCCGGCAACTGGCTTACCGGGCGCGGCAACCTCTTTGCCGTCCTTCTTGAAGTTCTTCTTACCCTTGCCCTTCTTGAACTTAGTGGTCTTATTGACCATCAACACTTGATGTTCTTTCTTGATTTCAACCTCTACTGACCTCAGCATAGAAAATACTTCAGGAATGGTCTTTACCATCCCCTGCATATTGTAGTTCATCACAAAGCTCTTGTAGCTTGGTGGGAGCGACTGAAGGATTCTGTCAATGACTGCCTCATCAGGGAGGTTAATATTCAGCTGGGTCATACAGTTGTGCAACCCAGACATCTTGAGTATGTGCTCACTGACAGAACTATTTTCCTCCATCTTACAACTATAGAACTTGTCGGAGATGTCATATCTCTCGACCCGGGCGTGAGCTTGGAAAACTAGTTTCAGCTCCTCGAACATCTCATATGCTCCGTGATGCTCAAAACGCTTTTGGAGCCCCGGTTCTAAGCTGTAAAGCATGCCGCACTGAACGAGGGAGTAATCATCAGCACGAGACTGCCAAGCATTCATAATGTCTTGGTTCTCTGGGACGGGAGCGTCACCTAGAGGTCCTTCTAGGACATATTGTTTCCTGGCAGCTATGAGGATGATCCTCAGGTTCCGGACCCAGTCCGTATAGTTGCTGCCATCATCTTTCAGCTTGGTTTTCTCTAGGAACGCGTTGAAGTTCATGTTGACATGAGCGTTGGCCATTTGATCTACAAGACATATTTGCAAAGGTTTTAGACTAAGTTCATGATAATTAAGTTCTAATCAAATTATGAACTCCCACTCAGATTAGACATCCCTCTAGTCATGTAAGTGTTACACGATCCGAGTCAACTAGCCCATGTCCGATCATCACGTGAGATGGACTAGTCATCATCGGTGAACATTCTCATGTTGATCGTATCTTCCATACGACTCGTGTTCGACCTTTCGGTCTCCGTGTTCCGAGGCCATGTCTGTACATGCTAGGCTCGTCAAGTTAACCCTAAGTGTTTTTGCTGTGTAAAACTGTCTTACACCCGTTGTATGTGAACGTAAGAATCCATCACACCCGATCATCACGTGGTGCTTAGAAGCGACGAACTTTAGCAACGGTGCACAGTTAGGGGAGAACACTTCTTGAAATTGTTGTAAGGGATCATCTTATTCACTACCGTCGTCCTAAGTAAACAAGATGCATAAAACATAATAAACATCACATGCAATTATATAAAGTAGTGACATGATATGGCCAATATCATATAGCTCCTTTGATCTTCATCTTTGGGGCTCCATGATCATCTTGTCACCGGCATGACACCATGATCTCCATCACCATGATCTCCATCATCGTGTCTTCATGAAGTTGTCACGCCAACGACTACTTCTACTTCTACGACTAACGCATTTAGCAATAAAGTAAAGTAGTTTACATGGCGTTCTTCAATGACACGCAGGTCATACAAAAAATAAAGACAACTCCTATGGCTCCTGCCGGTTGTCATACTCATCGACATGCAAGTCGTGAATCCTATTACAAAGAACATGATCTCATACATCACAATTCATCATTCATCACAACTTCTGGCCATATCACATCACATGATCAATCGCTGCAAAAACAAGTTAGACGTCCTCTAATTGTTGTTGCATCTTTTACGTGGCTGCAATTGGGTTCTAGCAAGAACGTTTTCTTACCTACGAATAACCACAACGTGATTTTGTCAACTTCTATTTACCCTTCATAAGGACCATTTTCATCGAATCCGCTCCAACTAAAGTGGGAGAGACAAACACCCGCCAGCCACCTTATGCAACTAGTGCATGTCAATCGGTGGAACCGGTCTCACGTAAGCGTACGTGTAAGGTTGGTCCGGGCCGCTTCATCCCACAATGCCGTTGAAGCAAGAAAAGACTAGCAGTGGCAAGTAAGTTGACAAGATCCACGCCCACAACAAAATTGTGTTCTACTCGTGCAAAGAGAACTACGCATAAACCTGGCTCATGATGCCACTGTTGGGGAACGTTGCAGAAAATTAAATTTTTTCCTACGGTTTCACCAAGATCCATCTATGAGTTCATCTAAGCAACGAGTCAAGGGGAGAGTTTGCATCTACATACCACTTGTAGATCGAGTGCGGAAGCGTTCAAGGGGATGGTGATGATGGAGTCGTACTCGTCGTGATTCGGATCACCGATGACCAAGTGCTGAACGGACAGCACCTCCGTGTTCAACACACGTACGGGACGTTCGACGTCTCCTCCGTCTTGATCCAGCAAGGAGGAAGGAGAGGTTGAGGAAGGCAGCTCCAAGGGCAGCACGACGGTGTGGTGCAGTTGGTGCAGCAGTATTCCGACAGAGCTTCGCCGAGCACGTACGGAGGAGGAGAGGTGTTGGGGAGGGGAGGGGCTGCGCCTTTAGTTGTGGTGTTGCAGCCCTCCCCTCACCCCTCTATATATAGGAGGAGAGGGGCAAGGGGGCCGGCCCTCTAGGGGAAACCCTAGAGGGGGGCGGCGGCCAAAAGGGTGGGGGGCTTGCCCCCCAAGCAAGGGGGTTGCGCCCCCTTTAGGGTTTCCCCCCAACCCTAGGCGCATGGGACCAAGGGGGGGCGCCAAGCCCACTAGGGGCTGGCTGCTATCCCTACGCAGCCCAAGTGCCCCCCCGGGAGGGGTGGTCCCTCCCGGTGGACCCCCGGAACCTTTCCGGTGGTCCCGGTACAATACCGGTATGACCCCGAAACTTTCCGGTGCCCGTTTAACAACTTCCCATATATAAAACTTTACCTCCGGACCATTCCGGGACTCCTCGTGACGTCCGGGATCTCATCTGGGACTCCGAACAACATTCGGTAATCACATACTTGTCTTCCTGATAACCCTAGCGTCACCGAACCTTAAGTGTGTAGACCCTACGGGTTCGGGAGACATGCAGACATGACCGTGACTCTTCGGTCAATAACCAACAGCGGGATCTGGATACCCATGTTGGATCCCACATGCTCCTCGATGATGTCATCGGATGAACCACGATGTCGAGGATTCGATCAAACCCCGTATACAATTCCCTTTGTCAATCGGTACGTTACTTGCCCGAGACCCGATCGTCGGTATCCCAATACCTTGTTCAGTCTCGTTACCGGCAAGTCACTTTACTCATACCGTAATGCATGATCCCGTGACCAAACACTTGGTCACCTTGAGCTCATTATGATGATGCATTACCGAGTGGGCCCAGAGATACCTCTCCGTCATACAGAGTGACAAATCCCAGTCTCGATCCGTGTCAACCCAACAGACACTTTCGGAGATACCTGTAGTGCACCTTTATAATCACCCAGTTACGTTGTGACGTTTGGTACACCCAAAGCACTCCTACGGTATCCGGGAGTTACACGATCTCATGGTCGAAGGAAGAGATACTTGACATTGGAAAAGCTCTAGCAAACGAACTAACCGACCTTTGTGCTATGCTTAAGATTGGGTCTTGTCCATCACATCATTCTCCTAATGATGTGATCCCGTTATCAACGACATCCAATGTCCATAGCCAGGAAACCATGACTATCTGTTGATCACAACGAGCTAGTCAACTAGAGGCTCACTAGGGACATATTGTGGTCTATGTATTCACACGTGTATTACTATTTCCGGATAATACAATTATAGCATGAATAAAAGACTATTATCATGAACAAAGAAATATAATAATACTTTTATTATTGCCTCTAGGGCATATTTCCAACAAGAAGCCCAAGTCTGGTCCTAAGCCTGAGACTAAGTGTTTCTACTGCAAAGGGACTGGTCACTAGAAGCGGAACTACCCCAAGTGATTGGCAGATAAGAAGGATGGCAAAGTGAACATAAGTATATTTGATATACATGTTATTGATGTGTACTTTACTAGTGTTTATAGCAACCCCTCAGTATTTGATACTAGTTCAGTTGCTAAGATTAGTAACTCGAAACAGGAGTTGCAGAATAACAGAGACTAGTTAAGGGTGAAGTGACGATGTGTGTTGGAAGTGGTTCCAAGATTGATATGATCATCATCGCACACTCCCTATACTTCCGGGACTAGTGTTGAACCTGAATAAGTGTTATTTGGTGTTTGCGTTAAGCATGAATATGATTTGATCATGTTTATTGTAATACGGTTATTCATTTAAGTAAGAGAATAAATTGTTGTTCTGTTTACATGAATAAAACCTTATATGGTTACACACCCAATGAAAATAGTTCGTTGGATCTCGATCGTAGTGATACACATAATCATAATATTGAAACCAAAAGATGCAAAGTTAATAATGATAGTGCAACTTATTTGTAGCACTGCCGTTTAGGTCATATTGGTGTAAAGCGCATGAAGAAACTCCATGCTGATGGGATTTTGGAATCACTTGATTATGAATTACTTGATGCTTGCGAACCATGCCTCATGGGCAAGATGACTAAGACTCCGTTCTCCGGAGCGAGCAACTGACTTATTGGAAATAATACATACTGATGTATGCGGTCCGATGAGTGTTAAGGCTCACGACAAGTATCATTATTTTCTGAACTTCACAGATGATTTGAGCAGATATGGGTATATCTACTTGATGAAACATAAGTCTGAAACATTTGAAAAGTTCAAAGAATCTCAGAGTGAAGTGGAAAATCATCATGACAAGAAAATAAAGTTTCTACGATCTGATCGCGGAGACAAATATTTGAGTTACGAGTTTGGTCTTCAATTAAAACAATGTGGAATAGTTTCACAAACTCATGCCACATGGAACACCACAACATAATGGTGTGTCCGAACGTCATAACCGTACTTTATTGGATATAGTGCAATCTATGATGTCTCTTACCGATCTACCACTATCATTTTGGGGTTATGCATTAGAGACAGCTGCATTCACGTTAAAAGGGCACCATCTAAATCTGTTGAGACGACACGTATGAACTGTGGTTTGGCAAGAAACCAAAGTTGTCGTTTCTTAAAGTTTGGGGTTGCAATGCTTATGTGAAAAAGTTTCATCCTGATAAGCTCAAACCCAAATCGGAAAAGTGTGTCTTCATAGGATACCCAAAAAGTTAATGTTGGGTACACCATCTATCACAAATCCAAAGGCAAGACATTCATTGCTAAGAATGGATCCTTTCTAGAGAAGGAGGTTCTCTCGAAAGAAGTGAGTGGGAGGAAAGTAGAACTTGATAAGGTAATTGTACCTTCTCCCTTATTGGAAAGTAGTTCATCACAGAAATATGTTCCTGTGACTACTACACCAATTAGTGAGGAAGCTAATGATGATGATCATGTAACTTCAGATCAAGTTACTACCGAATCTCGTAGGTAAACCAAAGTGAGTCCGCACCAGAGTGGTACGGTAATCCTGTTCTGGAGGTCATGCTACTTGACCATGACGAACCTACGAACTATGAAGAAGCGATGGTGAGCCCAGATTCCGCAAAATGGCTTGAGGCCATGAAATCTGAGATGGGATCCATGTATGAGAACAAAGTATGGACTTTGGTTGACTTGCCCGATGATCGGCAAGCAATTGAGAATAAATGGATCTTCAAGAGGAAGACGGACGCTGATAGTAGTGTTACTATCTACAAAGCTAGAATTGTCGCAAAAGGTTTTCGACAAGTTCAAGGTGTTGACTACGATGAGAGTTTCTCACTCGTATCTATGCTTAAGTCTGTCCGAATCATGTTAGCAATTGCCGCATTTTATGAAATCTGGCAAATGGATAAACAAAACTGCATTCCTTAATAGATTTATTAAAGAAGAGTTGTATATGATACAACCAGAAGGTTTTGTCAATCCTAAAGGTGCTAACAAAATATGCAAGCTCCAGCGATCCATCTATGGACTGGTGCAAGCATCTCGGAGTTGGAATATACGCTTTGATAAGTTGATCAAAGCATATAGTTTTATACAGACTTGCGATGAAGCCTGTATTTACAAGAAAGTGAGTGGGAGCACTACAACATTTCTGATAAGTATATGTGAATGACATATTGTTGATCGGAAATAATGTAGAATTATTCTGCAAAGCATAAAGGAGTGTTTGAAAGGAATTTTCCAAAGAAAGACCTCGGTGAAGCTGCTTACATATTGAGCATCAAGATCTATAGAGATAGATCAAGACGCTTGATAAGTTTTTTCAATGAGTACATACCTTGACAAGATTTTGAAGTAGTTCAAAATGGAACAGTCAAAGAAAGAGTTCTTGCCTGTGTTGCAAGGTGTGAAATTGAGTAAGACTCAAAGCCCGACCACGACAGAAGATAGAAATAGAATGAAAGTCATTCCCTATGCCTCAGCCATAGGTTCTATAAAGTATGACATGCTGTGTACCAGATCTATTGTATAACCTACACTGTGTTAAGCAAGGGAGTACAATAGTGATCTAAGAGTAGATCACTGGACAGCGGTCAAAATTATCCTTAGTGGAATAAGGAAATATTTCTCAATTATGGAGGTGACAAAAAGGTTCGTCGTAAAAAGTTACGTCGATGCAAGTTTTGACACGGATCTGGATGATTCTAAGTCTCGATCTAGATACATATTGAAAGTGGGAGCAATAAGCTAGAGTAGCTCCGTGCAGAGCATTGTTGACATAGAAACTCGCAAAATACTTACGGATCTAAATGTGACAGACCCGTTGACTAAAATTATCTCACAGGCAAAACATGATCACACCTTAGTACTCTTTGGGTGTTAATCACATAGCGATGTGAACTAGATTACTGACTCTAGTAAACCCTTTGGGTGTTGATCACATATCGATGTGAACTATGGGTGTTAATAACATGGTGATGTGAACTATTGCTGTTAAATCACATGGCGATGTGAACTAGATTATTGACTCTAGTGCAAGTGGGAGACTGAAGGAAATATGTCCTAGAGGCAATAATAAAGTTATTATTTATTTCCTTATATCATGATAAATGTTTATTATTCATGCTAGAATTGTATTAAACGGAAACATAATACTTGTGTGAATACATAGACAAACAAAGTGTCACTAGTATGCCTCTACTTGACTAGCTCGTTAATTGAAGATGGTTATGTTTCCTAACCATAAACAAAAGAGTTGTTATTTGATTAACGGGATCACATCATTAGGAGAATGATGTGATTGACATGACCCATTCCATTAGCTTAGCACCCGATCGTTTAGTATGTTGCTATTGCTTTCTTCATGACTTATACATGTTCCTATGACTATGAGATTATGCAACTCCCGTTTGCCGGAGGAACACTTTGTGTGCTACCAAACGTCACAACGTAACTGGGTGATTATAAGGGAGCTCTACAGGTGTCTCCAAAGGTACATGTTGGGTTGGCGTATTTCGAGATTAGGATTTGTCACTCCGATTGTCGGAGAGGTATCTCTGGGCCCTCTCGGTAATGCACATCACATAAGCCTTGCAAGCATTGCAACTAATGAGTTAGTTGTGAGATGATGTATTACGGAACGAGTAAAGAGACTTGCCGGTAACGAGATTGAACTAGGTATTAAGATACCGACGATCGAATCTCGGGCAAGTAACATACCGATGACAAAGGGAACAACGTATGTTGTTATGCGGTCTGACCGATAAAGATCTTCGTAGAATATGTAGGAGCCAATATGGGCATCCAGGTCCCGCTATTGGTTATTGACTGGAGACGTGTCTCGGTCATGTCTACATTGTTCTCGAACCCGTAGGGTCCGCACGCTTAAGGTTTCGATGACAGTTATATTATGAGTTTATGAGTTTTGATGTACCAAAGTTAGTTCGGAGTCCCGGATGTGATCACTGACATGAAGAGGAGTCTCGAAATGGTCGAGACATAAAGATTGATATATTGGACGGCTATATTCGGACACCGGAAGTGTTCCGGGTGATTTCGGAGAAAACAGGAGAGCCGAAGGGTTACCGGAACCCCCCCGGGAGAAGTAATGGGCCATATGGGCCTTAGTGGAGAGATAGAGGGGCTGCCAGAGGTGGGCCGCGCGCCTCCTCCCCCTGGTCCGAATTGGACTAGGAG
>NC_041392.1:621366496-621367659 GCF_002162155.2 Triticum dicoccoides
GGGGGGGGGGGGCGGCGCCCCCCTTTCCCTCTCCCTCCCCACTTCTTTCCCCCTCCTAGTAGGAGTCCTACTCCTACTAGGAGGAGGACTCCTCCTGGCGCGCCTATAGGGGCCGGCCGGCCTCCTCCCCTTGCTCCTTTATATACGGGGGCAGGGGGCACCCCTAGACACAAGTTGATCCGTGTGATCATATTCTTAGCCGTGTGCGGTGCCCCCCTCCACCATAGTCCTCGATAATATTGTAGCGGTGCTTAGGCGAAGCCCTGCGACGGTAGTGCATCAAGATCGTCACCACGCCGTCGTGCTGATGGAACTCTTCCCTGACACTTTGCTGGATCGGAGTCCGGGGATCGTCATCGAGCTGAACGTGTGCTAGAACTCGGAGGTGCCGTAGTTTCGGTGCTTGATCGGTCGGGCCGTGAAGACGTATGACTACATCAACCAAACGCTTCCGTTGTCGATCTACAAGGGTAAGTAGATCACACTCTCCCCTCTTGTTGCTATTCATCACCATGCTCTTGCACGTGCGTAGGAAGTTTTTTGAAATTACTACGTTACCCAACAGTATCATCAGGGCTAGGGTGTCAAATGAGCTGTCAAGTGATCTCAGGAGTGTCTTGACGACTTCATGCTTGGTGATCTCAGTAGCGCCGAGGGCTTGAAGCTCATTTGTGATGTCAGTGAGTCGATCAAACATGAGCTGAACATTCTCATTGTCGTTTCTCTTGAAGCGGTTGAAGAGGTTGCGAAGGACACTGATTCTTTAATCTCTCTGGGTTGAGACGCCTTCGTTGACCTTGGAGAGCCAGTCCCAGACTAGCTTGGATGTTTCCAGAGCACTCACACGACCATACTGTCCTTTGGTCAGATGACCACAGAAGATGTTCTTGGCAGTGGAATCCAGTTGAACGAACTTCTTGACATCAGCAGCAGTGACACCTTCACCAGCCTTGGGGATGCCATTCTTGATGACATACCAAAGGTCGACATCAATGGCTTCCAGATGCATGCACATCTTATTATTCCAGTAGGGATATTCAGTTCCATCGAAGACTGGGCACGCAGCGGAGACTTGGATTATCCCTGCAGTCGACATAGCTAAAACTCCAGGTGGTTAAACCGAATCACACAGAACAAGGGAGTACCTTGCTCTGATACCAATT
>NC_041392.1:621367835-621369343 GCF_002162155.2 Triticum dicoccoides
ATACCAATTGAAAGTGCTAGTGATCGACTAGAGGGGGGGGGGGGTGAATAGGCGATTTTTATGAAAGTCTTCAAAACATGGAAGTTTCGAAGACAAACAATAGAAATAAACCTATAACCATGCAGCGGAAGGTAGACTACACTAAGCAAGCCATAGTCAAGTATTCAATGAAATGAAAGCACAAAGACTAATAGCAGCTAGGCAGTATAGATCAGGATGGAAGATAGTATGAAGCCAATCAGAACAAGCAGTCACACAGTGAAGACAAATAGATAGTGCAGACAGGCAATGACTTCACAAGGACCAATCTGCAAATAAAGAGATGGGAAGGATAGAACCAGTGGCTCGTTGAAGACAATGATTTGTTGGACCAATTCCAGTTGCTGTGACAACTGTATGTCTGGTTAGGGAGGCTGAGATTTAACTCAGAAGACCGCATCTTCACCTTATTCCCCTTGAGCTAAGGACACCCAGTCCTCGCCAAATCACTCTGGTAAGTCTTCAAGGTAGACTTCCAAACCTTCACAGACTTTGTTCACCGCGATCCACAATGACTTTTGGATGCTCAGAATGCGACGCCTAACCGGCTGGAGGATTCACAGTCCTCAAGTGTAGTAAGTCTTCAGATCACACAGACATGAAGACTTCAGTGATGCCTAACACTCTTTGGCTCTGGGTGTTTAGGGCTTTGTCCTTGCAAGGAATTCTCTCTCAAAGGCTTCGAGGGTGGGCTATTTATAGCCACTAGGCAACCCGACCTGATTTGTCCGAAATGACCCTGGGTCACTAAGGAACTGACAAGTGTTCCAATGGTCAGATTTCAAACACAGATGACAACTTTACTTGGGCTACAAGCAAAGCTGACTTATCCAGCTCTGGATAAGATTTGCTCTCATTGTCTTCGCTCGAAGACATAGGATTTTGGTTAAGCATCACTTCAATCATTTTGACTGGTTCACTAGGACCCCACTTAACAGTACGGTGGTTCCTATGATTCAACAAAGAAGAAAAAGAACGACGAAACAACTAAGTCTTCGCGCTCCATAGTCTTCACGCAATGTCTTCTCTTGTCACAGTCTTCAATGTGAATGTCTTCACATACCACCTTTGACTTCAATGTCTTCATACATTTTTAGGGGTCATCTCTGGTAGGAAAAACCGAATCAATGAGGGACTTCTACCTGTGTTATCCTGCAATTATCACAAACACATTAGTCCCTCAACTAGGTTTGTCGTCAATACTCCAAAACCAACTAGGGGTGGCACTAGATGCACTTACAAACACAATTTGGTAATGAACATCCACCTAGTAATTATAAGAATGATAAAGATGTTCATGTTGATGCTCAACCAGATAATGATAAAGAATCTGATAATGCTATAGAAATAGAACCCGTTGTTGATCTTGATAACTCAACTCCTAAGAATAAAAGACATGATAAACGAGATTTCATTGCTAGAAAATATGGTAAAGAGAGAGAACCATGGGTTCAAAAACCCATGCATTT
>NC_041392.1:621369617-621396813 GCF_002162155.2 Triticum dicoccoides
AATAAGGATGATGAGGATTTTGAATGCTTTGTTGAAATGCTTAGACCCGTCTTTTTGCGAACATGCTTGACGAATATTTTGAAAATGCCTCCATATTCTAAGTACATGAAACATATTGTCACTAATAAAAGAAAGATACCTGAAGCTGAAATTTCCACCATGCTTGCAAATTATTCTTTTAAGGGAGAAGCACCTAAGAAGTTAGGAGATCCAGGAATACCCACTATACCATGCTCCATTAAAAGAAGTTATGTCAAAACTGCTTTATGTGATTTAGGAGCTGGTGTTCGTGTTATGCATTTCTGTTTATATAGAAGACTTGATTTGAATAAGTTGACACCTACTGAGATATCTTTGCAAATGGTTGATAAATTAACTGCTATACCTATTGGAATTTCTGAGGACGTTCCCGTTGTTGTTGCAAATGTTACTATCTAACAGACTTTATTATTCTTGATATGCCCGACGATGACAATATATCGATTATCCTTGGTAGACCCTTTTTGAATACTATAGGGGTTGTTATTGATTGCAACAAAAACAAGGTCACTTTTCATGTCAATGGTAATGAGCATACGCTATATTTCCTAATAAAACCCCCCAACTTCGAGCACCACATCATGTACTAACTCAAGAGTCGTTTCTTAGCACGGAAGGAAACATATGCAACAACATATATGGAGATAAAATGTTACTCAGCAGACAAGACGCTCCTCAGGCTAGTGTCTTGTGGTAGGAGTAACTTTTTGGACAGCGGCAAGAATCAACAAAGAGACACCAGATTTTTACGTGGAAAACCCCCAAACTTGAGGGAAAATACTACGGGCCGAAGCCACCCAAATCCTCTTTCAGTATTATCAAAATGTGCGATACAACAAGTTCTTCTCTAGATAGCACTAGAGGATCTCATACATCAAGACTTCTGAATCTTGGATGAACACAACAAGATTTGGGGCTCAATAGCTATGGATTGGAACAATCTCACCAAAGATGGTGGAACCGAGCTTGAAGGAGACAAGGTAGTGGATCTGGACCATCACAACCTTGGGGAGGAGCTCCCTTTTCTTCTTCCTTCAATCTTCCTCTTCTTCCCTTACTCTCTTGGTTTTCTCTCTTCTTCTCCAGTGGAGGCTGAACTGATTTTCGTCACACTTGGTGGTGGTTGCTGGATGGAGGGTAAAGCACCCCATCCTCACATGTGTAAAGTCCAAAATGATCGTAAGTCATAATCCTAATGGGTAGTGGCCTTCTATATCTCTTTGGGCTTCCTAAAAGGCTTTAAATAGTCATCTCTTTACAGCCCACATGAGGAGAATATCTTTCCTAAAAAAACATGAGGAGAATATCCCAACACTTGGGACATCCTGAAACCAAGCATTAGTTAGATGACCGCTCTTTGAAAGTTTAGCTAAGAAATCTACAATTCCATTCTAAGTATGAATAATCTTATCTAACTTGAGTTCCCGATCTCCCCTGACTAACTCCTTCACTTCCTCCACAAAATGACCAAGGTAGGACCGATCAATCTTAGTTTTTGTCAATGCTAGTCCCATTGAAATTAATGTTCTCGTGCGTACACACAAATACCTTGGCATTGCACAAGCACAACCAAAAAAACAAATGGTGTACATACAGCAGGTTCCACATCCACCCCAACCTGTGCGGTCTGCACATCCAGCAACCACATGGTCACATAATCTACATTTGGTAACGTTCCCAGGTTGTCGCTCCATTTACTGTAACGCCCTGATTTTTTGGCTAAATTGCAAGTTCATATTTACTAGGCCGTGTCCAAAACAGCAATTTTTCGGGTTCTTCCAGCACGATCGCTACATCCTGCTGGAAATCTCTCCCACGAAACAGGTTGGAAAAACAAATATGAACGCCAACTGCAAGTTGATTAGGACATGCCATGGCACCGACAGTATGTTACCCATGGAGCAAGACATATGTGTTAGACGTAATAGAGAGGGAGGATTGGTGTAATGCGTTGTATTGTTGTTGTATTGCTTGACTCGTGTGCATATATTTAAGAGTTACATGATCATCTTGGAGTACAAGACAAGTTAAATAATCCCTACTCTATCCTATGTTACCTAATAATTACGATACTCAACATTCCCAAAGTCACAACGATAGCGACGCAGACGGTGAGACTGGAGAATAATCCAAAGGTAAGCCGACGAATATCCCCCCACAGTTGTAACGGTCGATGCATCGCGGAAGTTGCGGCTGGAGTGAAAACCGACGAGGTTGCTCAAGCAAGGTCGTAGCCCATTGGGCCGATGTCGAGGTAGCCGAGAGCGTAAGGTGCTGTAGCCGTGTGAGGGACGTCGTGGTTGATGTCGAGTTGGGATGGCCAGTGTCGATGTAGTCGCCATGGACCGGGAAGAAGAGCGGCGGCGGCCTGGGGAGACGGCGGCAACGGCTAGGTTAGGAGCACAGCGGAGGTGCTCGAAGTGGGCAAGGAAGAACCCGATAGCGTGAAGAAGACCGGCGAAGTGGACGGTGGCGTCCCGCGCCTAGGAAGGCGGTGCGACGCATACCACGTAAAAGTCAACGCGTGTGGACGGTAAAGTGGACCTCATGCCGCGGTGCTACGGCCCGAAGGGGCGACACAGTGGCAGCGCGCAGGTCGGGGCGACGGCGGGGAAGACCTCAGGAAGGCCGCATAGACCGCGTAAACCCATCTTAGATCGAAAAGCCAAAAAAAGACAATCAAAGCGACCAGCGAGAGAGAGAAAAGTTGGGTCAAAAGATTGAGAAAAAAAAGACTTTTTAGGGCAGCCGATCAACATAACCGCCGGACGAACCCTAGGTAAGGGTGGCGAGGCCCATGGCGGCGATCATGGAGACTGACTGCCCCGGGGATAGCGCGGAGTGGAAGTGGCGGCTAGGGTTTGGATCGGTTAGACTGATACCATGTGAGGAGAATAGAGAGGGAATTGATGAAATTTATTGATTGTTATTGTATTGCTTGAGCCTCATGAACATATATGTAGGAGTTATATAACCATCTTGAAGTACACAACAAGCTAGAATAATTTCTAGTCCATTCTATGTTTTCTAATGATTACCATACTCAACAGTACGTTGGCCATGTTGTAAGCTCACGAGTAGAACAACGTGGATATGAACTCCATGATCCTTCAACTTTTTTTCTTGGTAAAGAAAGCTTTTATTAACTCTTGTGTGTCTCAATTTGACTGTTTCCACATTCTCTAATCAAATACAGTATATAAATAGATTCGTTCGGTGGGTCTGATCTCTGATGGATCAATATGTTCGTCTCGTCAATGACAACACACAGACATGATACAAAATATCACCTGTGGTCAGGAAAATAAATATAGGTTGCATGTACCTGTCGAACGCCCTTCTCTTTCTTATTTTCGTTTTAAATTTTGGCTACTTTTTCTTCAGTATGATGTATGTGCTTGTCGCATTGACGTTGCTGCAAACATTGGATATGGACATACGGTAACAACGATGAATTGTAATTCCATGGCAGCATGACGTCCCTCAAGGTACGCCCGAGGAGGAGCTGCTTCCACAAAACGGAACTTGACTCGTTAAAAGTAGGTCATGTTTTTCGCCGTGTGACTTATGTTTCGGAAGTCAGTCAACGTTGCATATATTACTCCATACGAGGTGCATGTTTGTATAGTTAGCTAGATTGCTTCCATACGAGGATCTGAGCTCTAGTGAGAAAATATAGGTTGGTTCTACCTGCTCAATGGACCTTCTTTTTCTTTTTCTTTTCCAATTTGCTCTTGTTTTCTTCCGTATTAGGTATGACCTAGTATTATGTATGACATGAGAGAGAGAGAGAGAGAGACTGCACTATATACTTCCCATGTTTGTTCTTTCATACTTGCTTCATCAAAGATATCACAGCTGAGAGGAAGGTGTTTTGCTTCATTATGTTGCCACGCTTCCTCGTGCTCTTTCTCCTCTTCAGCATCCCTATGTTCAAGCCCTATGCCATTGCTGAAGATGGCTTTAGATACGGTGATGGCATCCCTTTGGGCATGCTCCGGCTTGATGGTGTGGCTTTCACAAGCGGAGCACTTATGCTGACCAACAGCGATCCCCAGAGGAGTGGACGGGCTTTCTCTAGGCACTCGTTTGGCTATATTACCTCTTTCTCGACAACCTTTGTGTTCCTCATCATCCCTCCGGATAGCAAGGATGGGGTGAGTGCGCATGGGCTTGCCTTTGCACTTTCATCCACGATGGAATTTGTGTTCGATGCCCACCCGGGTCCGTACTTGGGCCTAACCAACATGAAGAGCAGTGGTAATGGCACAAATCAACTATTTGTTGTTGAGCTTGATACCATCAAGAATCCCCAATTTTCTGATATTAATGACAACCACGTTGGGATTGATGTAAACAGCATTGTGTCTATCAATTCCCACACAGCTGGTTACTACGCATCAAATGGTATGTTCTCTCCCTTGAAGCTTGCTAGTGGTCAACCAATGCAAGTATGGGTGGATTATGATGGCACCTCACACAACCTTAGTGTCAGCTTAGCACCTTATTTAGAGCATAAGCCTCAGCGTCCACTACTATCAAGCACTGTCAATCTTACATCTGTGTTGGCAAACAACTCATTCTATGTTGGGTTTTCATCTTCAACCGGCCTCCTTAAGTCTAGGCACTACATTATTGGTTGGAGTTTCAATACAACTGGGAAGGCTCAACCATTGAACTACACATCTTTGTCTCAAGTTATAGAAGATGTTAGGCCGAAACCACAGACTCGCTCGCATATCCCTAGGGCCATTATTGTACCGGTTGTCACAATATCAACAGTGATTGTGCTTGTTATTTGTGTTGTTCTTTATGCTCTTAGAAAGAAGGCAAGGAATAATTTTGAGTGGGAAATCGAGGCTGGTCCACCATCTTTCACATATAAAGAGCTAGTCAGTGCAACAAAAGGTTTCAGTGACGCAATGCTACTAGGGGAGGGGGGATTTGGAAAGGTGTATAAAGGGATGCTACAAACCTCAAAACAAAATGTTGCGATCAAGCGAGTTTCACCAGAGTCCAAGCAGGGGATGAAGGAGTTCATATCCGAGATTATGATCCTTGGTCACCTCCGCCATCGCAACCTTGTCCAGTTGCTCGGTTATTCTCGTCACCGAAATGAGCTACTTCTAGTTTATGATTACATGCCGAATGGTAGCCTTGATAAATTTTTGCACAGTCAAGATAGGCAAGACCTAGATTGGGTTTACAGATTTAACATTATCAAGGGCGTCGCATCCGGTCTCTTCTACCTCCATGAGGATTGGGAGAAAGTTGTCATCCATCGAGACATCAAGACAAGCAACGTGCTCCTCGACGGCGAAATGAATGCAAGACTTGGTGATTTCAGCCTTGCAAGGTTACACAACCATGAAAACGGAACAGGAGCCCACATCACAAACATTGCCGGCACACAAGGGTACATTGCTCCTGAGCTGGCCATGCTTGGGAGGGCAACCAAGGCGACTGATGTGTTTGCTTTTGGTGTGTTGATGTTGGAGGTTGCTTGCGGGAGGCATCCGATAGGAGTGAGCTATTCCGGTGAGCAGCTGTTACTAAAAGATTGTGTGCGCCACACATGGGAACGCGATTCCATCCTTGCAACAGTAGACCCAAGGCTGGAAGATTATATAACGGAGGAAGTGGAGTTAGTACTAAAGCTTGGCCTGCTATGCTCATACTCAATATCCAGTGCTAGGCCAAGCATGCGCCTAATTATGCAATACCTTGGGAAGGATGCGTTGTTCCCAGATTTCCAACCGAGTTTTCCAGGAAGAGATGAAGGCTTTGATCAATATATCAGTGTAGAAAACGATGGGAAGCGTTCTACCCTCTCGTGAGAGGGCCGCGTGGTATTTATTGATAGAGATGGGACATATCCCATGATCGCATACATGACTTGGAGTACAAGGGATTAGGAGATAGAGAGGAAGTAGTTTAAGTAGATACTAATCTATCTCTAGTCTAACCAGAACTCCAACTAACAATATATGCGCCTAGGGCCACATGAGATATATTTCAACACACCCCCTTAATCACAACTTGACCAAGTTGAGATTACGCCTGAATTTCTCAAAGCTTTGTGTGGGCAATGCCTTGGTGAAGCCATCTGCAATCTGATCTCCAGAATGAATAAAACGAACATCCAACTGTTTGTTAGCAACACGTTCTCTTACAAAGTGGAAGTCTATCTCAATATGCTTTGTTCTGGCATGAAAAACGGGATTCGCAGAGAGATAAGTAGCACCAAGATTATCACACCATAAACAAGGAGCTTGCACCTGTATTACCCCAAGTTCCTTCAGCATTGACTGAAGCCAGATAATTTCTGCATTAGCATTTGCCAGAGCCTTATACTCAGCCTCTGTACTAGACCTAGAGACAGTTGCGTGTTTCTTAGCACACCATGATATCGGGTTGGGACCAAAGAATATGGCAAAGCCACCTGTGGACCTCCTGTCATCTATACTTCCAGCCTAGTCAGCGTCAGTGAATGCACTGACAAGAGTGGACTGAGACCTACTGAATGTTAGTCCAACATTAATTGTATATTTTACATATCTCAGAATACGTTTAGCAGCAGTCCAATGCGAGGTGGTAGGTGCATGCAGAAACTGACAGACTTTGTTCATAGCAAAGCATAAATCTGGTCTAGTAAGGGTGAGGTATTGGAGTGCACCAATCATGCTTCTATACTGAGTGCTATCTTCAAACTTAGGGGCTCACCTTCATGCAGGGATAACTTTTCTGAGCTAGATAATGGAGTTGGTGAAGGCTTGCAGTTCTGCATCCCAACTCTTTTCAAAAGATCAGTTGCATACTTTTCTTGAGATAAGACTATACCATCTTTGTTTTTCGTGACTTCAATGCCCAAGAAGAAATTCAGGTCTCCTAGGTCCTTCAAAGCAAATTCTGAGCCAAGGTCCTTTAGGAGTGCCGTTACTGCTTCATCAGATGAACTAGTAACAATAATATCATCAACATATATGAGCATGTACATTGTTATATTGGATTTATTGAAAATAAACAATGAAGTGTCAGACTTGCAAGGAACAAAACCAATCCTTTGCAATTTCATGCTCAGACGAGAATACCAGGCTCTTGGGGCCTGCTTCAGACCATACAAAGCCTTATCAAGTTTGCACACATGGAAAGGTGCATCTTTGTTTTCAAACCCAGGTGGTTGTTTCATGTAAACCTCCTCTTCCAGAACGTCGTGTAAAAACGCATTCTGTACGTCCAATTGCCTTAGGCTCCATCTCCTGGATACAGCAATAGACAAAACCAATCTGATAGTAGCAGCTTTAACAACTGGGCTAAAAGTATCCTCATAGTCAATACCATACCTCTGTTTAAAACCCTTTGCTACTAACCTGGCATTATAGCGATCAATAGATCCATCTGCCTTCTTTTTTATTTTATAAACCCATTTGCAATCTATCAAATTTTTACCTTGACCACGTGGAACGAGATGCCAAGTCTTGTTTTTCTTCAAAGCCATGTATTCCTCCTCCATGGCCTTGTGCCACTTAGCATCCCCCAATGCCTCTTCAAAAGACTGTGGTTCTCCTGTAGAACAAGCTAATCCAAACTTCAAAATTCTTTTGTAATTCATAGGCTGCAATTTTCCTGTTTGTAACCATGTGCCCACACGTGTGGAACGAGGTGGCACAGCTGAAGGAGTAGTCGTCCCGTCCACAGAAGATCCCGCCACAGGGTCCAGCACACCCGCCGCTTCTCCATGCAGCGACACGCCTGCGCAGTTTGACGAGGCATGCGAAGGCAACGGTTCAGCAGCATCTGTCGCGGGCCCCGCGTCCCTTGCGGGAGACAGCCGGCGCGTGGCCGCCTGCGGGCCAGCACCAGGCGTGTGGTCGAGCGCCTGCTGAACCGTCCCACGGCCCGAGCCGCAGGTGGCTGGCGTTGATTAGGCCACACCCGCCCTGCAGGGCGCGTCGGATCCCGAGGGCGAGCCCACCTCGGTCTGCCGCTGCTGCAGCGTATCTGCACGGGATCTGCCGCCTGCGGATCCCGAGTCTGCCGGCGCAGGGGAATCAACCTCGTGTTTTGTGCGGCTGGCATCTTCTGCCACATGAAATAAGGGTCTGTTTTGGACAATTTCAACATCATTTTCTTCAGAATAAATTCCTGTGTCATCTGCACCATCATCATGAGACTGAAAAAGGTTATGAGGGTTAGTCACATGATTATCAGAATTGTTTTCATCGCCCCCTTGATCTAAGCCGGAAAGATGTCTAGGGAGAAGAAGGATTTCCTTTCGCAATAGAGCTCCGGCATTAGGGTGTAGATCTTTGAAGGGAAAACGGTCTCATCGAACACAACGTCACGAGAAATATATACCCGACCGGTGGACACATCAAGACACTTGACACCCTTGTGTTGGGGACTGTAGCCAATGAACACACATTGCTTGGAGCAAAAGGAGAGTTTGCGAGCATTGTATGGTCGAAGATTAGGCCAACATGCGCAGCCAAACACTCGTAAGGAGGCATAGTTAGGTTTGACGTGCAATAGTTTTTCCGTAGGAGTTTGGTAGTTGATGACACGGCTAGGCACAAGATTAATGAGATAGGTGGCTGTGAGGAATGCTTCATCCCAAAACTTGAATGGCATAGACGCATTTGCGAGAAGTGAGAGGCCAACCTCAACGATGTGCCGATGTTTGCGTTCGGCGGAGCCGTTTTGTTGGTGTGCGTGCGGGCAAGAGACGTGATGGGAAATTCCCAGTTTTTGGAAGAATGAGTTGAGTTTCTCATACTCACCACCCCAGTCCGATTGGACTGAAATAATCTTTCGGTCAAACTTACGTTCAACGAGTGCTTGAAAATTTTGGAAAACTTGAAACACATCGGATTTATTTTTGATAAGATAGATCCAAGTAAACTTACTATAATCATTAATAAAGCTTACATAGTATTTGTGTCTACCAACAGAGATGGGTGCTTGCCCCCATACATCAGAGAAAATGAGCTCAAATGGTTGAGACGAAACACTTGTTGACACGGGGTAAGGCAATTGATGACTTTTTGCTCTCTGACAAGAATCACACACTGTTTCTAAGCTATGCTCACCAACAAAGGGGAGTTTATTTTTCCTAAGCACTCGTTGAACAATAGTCCTTGGCACTGTGCCCGAACTTACCACATATCTGGCATTGGATTGGGTCGTTGTTCCTGGCATTGTTGCCAGGTGCAGGGCCGCCTGGACCTCCGGGACGGGAGCCCTTGTTGTTGGAGTAGAAGGGGCGCCCGTTACCTTGCCGTTTCTTGTAGCCGCCACCGCTGCTGTTCTGCTTCTTGTACCCGCCGCCGTTTTGCTTCTGTGGCGGAGGAGGAGGGCCACCACGACGAGCAGCGAGGTTGGCAGAAGACTTGAAGCCACCGGTGCCTCCAACCCCACCTATGAAGAGCTCGACGCACTGGTCGAAGTTGCAGACCGCCGAGTAGAGGAAGTCGACAGTGACCGGCTCGGTGCGGGCGTCCAGAGCCGAGACTACAGAGTTGTAGTCAAGGTCTAGCCCCGCAATGATGAAGGAGATGAGTTCATCCTCTTCCAGTGGCCTCCCAGCAGCGGCGAGTTCATCCGCCAACGACCGCATCCGGCCAAAGTAGACCGAAGCAGATTGTGTTCCCTTCTGAGCATTGGCTAAAGCTATGCGGATGTTATTGATGCGGGAACGAGATTGTGAGGCAAACATATTACCCAGGGAAGTCCACATCGCGTGCGCCGTCTTGATGGATACGACAGAGACGAGCACGTCTCTCGTCAGGTTGCTGAGGATGTGCCCGAGGACCTGCTGGTCCTGCCGAACCCATGCTTCATATGCCGGGTTGGGGATGTCCTGCTCCTTGCCATCCTTGTCCTTGGTGGTGATCAACTTCTTCGGTGCAGGGATGTAGCCGTCGAGGTAGCCATATAGGCTAGCGCCAAGGAAGTGGGGGAGGATCTGAGCCCTCCAGAGGAGATAATTCTCCCTGGTTAACTTCTCCGGAACCTGGGGACCGAGGCTGGAGAGGGTAGAGGTGGAGGAGGAGGACGCCATGGATTTGTTTTGGTGTAGATCGGTTTGTCTCAGAACGAAGGGGAAGAGGTCGCTCTGAATACCATGTAGAAAACGATGGGAAGCGTTCTACCCTCTCGTGAGAGGGCCGGGTGGTATTTATTGATAGAAATGGGGCATATCCCATGATCGCATACATGACTTGGAGTACAAGGGATTAGGAGATAGAGAGGAAGTAGTTTAAGTAGATACTAATCTATCTCTAGTCTAACCAGAACTCCAACTAACAATATATGCGCCTAGGGCCACATGAGATATATTTCAACAATCAGTTCATCCAACTCTGTGGCCACGACCATGACCTATCTTTCAGGAGGAAGATGATCAATACAGTAGTAATTCTTAGTGAAACCGAAAGATGTCATATATGGTAATGGTGAAGTATGTTTATAATCTTGATACCTATCAAGTTACTTGAGTCTAAGCAGGTTGATTAGTCTGTTTGCTGTTCGGCTATTGCATTTGCACGCCATGTGTGGTGGTAGCTGAGCTTGTGTAGGTAGGACCCGCATGAAAATCATACAAAATATGTTAGCATAATCTTGATTGTTAGGTTTGGATAGTAGTGTTTGTGTTAGACTAAGTATTAGACGTGTAGGATTAGCAGCCGTGGCTAAGTAGTACTCCTACGTACTAGTATAGTAGTCCGGCTAGGATTTGTACATTGTCTAGTACGTGTCGTAGGCGTTTGAGTCTGGTTAGAAGTCCAAGTAGAAGTACTAGTAGGTTTCGGTGTAGCTGGTCGTGGCTTGGCTGTGTCATATATATACACAGTCAAGGCGTCAGATTGAAATGTGGTATTGAGAAAAAGAGAAAAAGAAATAAAGAGAAGAAGGGGCACGACACGTGCCCTTGGCCAAAGTTTTTGCGCGTGTGTGTTCATCATGATTTGATGTGATCGATCCTGTGGGCGAGTTCCAACAATTGGTATCAGAGCAAGGTTGATTTGAAGCCGCGCTTGCCCCGGGGTGGCGATCTGCTAGCTCCTCGGGGCGGGCGATATGGTCGTTGGGTGGTGCAGCAACGAGGAAGAGCGGGCGATGAAGTCGTTGGGTGGTGCAGCGACGAGGAGGATCACGTGATCGTCGTTTGGTGGAGCGACAAGGATGGAGGCGATAGGCTATCGTCGGCAAGGTGGTGGAAGGAGGTCGTTGATGGGAGAGGTGGTGCCGAGGTGCGGCGCTGGAGCTCATCAAGATCGTCGTCCGAGGGATTCGGATGAGTGAAGGAGTCGTGCGAGATTGCACGATCAGTCATCGTTGCGTCTGTGAGTCGTTGTCGTGTCCAAGTGCTCGTCTTGGTGATGATTCGTTGAAGTGGAAGTGGTGTGCACGGTGTTCCGTGAGTCATGTCCATGTCCTCGTGGAGCGTCCTGGTTGCGGCCAGTGTGGATTCGGTATGGTGCCGAAGGCGGACGGTGGTAGGCGAAGCCATCGTAAAGCGAGGAGATGTGCGAGCAGTGGAGAGTGGATCTACTGTAAGCAAGTACAAGGAGTATGGTGCGGACCGAGTGCAAGGCAGCGGCCAAGCAATGGCGGTGGCACAACATTGTAGAGCAAGGAGGTTTTGCATGTTTCCAGGCGGGTCGTACTCAGTGTACGGATATGGCAGTTGAAGATCAAGCTCGGCGTGTAGTGGGATAGTGACCAATTAAGTTGACGACATGAAGATTGATGGTGCGTCCAATCTTGCATGTTGCATGCGTAGATGCGATCGTGTGAGCTGGTAGTTCGGATCATGCGTTGGAGTTTGGATCGACAAGTCGCGGATCTACAACAAGTCAATATCGGAAGATGCACGAGGAAGGTGACAAGTCAAGATTAGGAGGAGATTGTTAGTATAATCTTGATTGTTAGGTTTGGATAGTAGTGTTTGTGTTAGACTAAGTATTAGACGTGTAGGATTAGCAGCCGTGGCTAAGTAGTACTCCTACGTACTAGTATAGTAGTCCGGCTAGGATTTGTACATTGTCTAGTACGTGTCGTAGGAGTTTGAGTCTCGTTAGAAGTCCAAGTAAAAGTACTAGTAGGTTTCGGTGTAGCTGGTCGTGGCTTGGCTGTGTCATATATATACACAGTCAAGGCGTCAGATTGAAACATGGTATTGAAAAAAAGAGAAAAAGAAATAAAGAGAAGAAGGGGCACGACACGTGCTCTTGATCAAAGTTTTTGCGCGTGTGTGTTCATCGTGATTTGATGTGATCGATCCTGTGGACAAGTTCCAACAAAATAGAAGTAAGAACTTTGTGTACAAACCATAGTTCATGAGTGCGTGAATTATATATCTTCATAAGTAGTACTCCCTCAGTTACATAATAAGTGTCGTGGTTTTAGCTCAAATTCATTCTGTAATAAGTATCGTGTGGTTTTAGTTCAAATGGAACGGAGGAAGTACTATTATGAACAGTGAGCACATATGAATGCTCTGTTGTCTTTCGAGGTTATTATATGCATAATAGTATCTCCTTGTCGATGACAGCTATGTACTACTCCCTCTGTCCCAAAATAAGTGTCGCTGATTTGGGACGGAGGGAGTATGTTGCTGTATTGGAGGCAGAAGATGAAAACAGCGCTGCTGATGTAGTGATGTTTGTATGTACGAATGTAGCAGCGTGGTTTGTCAGAAGATAAAAAAAGATAAGATTCATCATCTGTGTCGATCCCATGGCGCACAGCCACAATGTTGCTAGTCAATCATCATGTAATAGTCCCAATTAAAACCAGAGCTACCGGATGCTGCTACTTCTACACAAAACAAGCATAGTACATATTCAGATCAAGCTGCCGCTCCCGTGGCCATGGAAGGGGGTACCCTGCCCCTGCCCCTGGGGTAACATAGCAGAGTACGCGTCACCGAACGGATTGGCCAGAGCCTGAGAAGAAGCAGCAGCAGCGCCGGCATGCTGAAACGGCAGCGGCATCCCAAACATCTCCTGCTGCTGCTGCTGCATCATCGACATCTGCACGTCGGTGGGCGGCGCGACGCTCGTCGACGCGGCGAACGGGTCCCCGGCAGGGTCCGCGTGGGTCGCCTGCTGCTGCTGCCTCCTCGCCGCGTCCTCGTACAGGCTGTCGAGCAGCAGGCCATCGAAGCCCCCGGCCTGCAAGAAAGCATCGTCGGTGGCAACGCAGGTGAGGACAGAGTCACATGCATGATGCATCATGGATGGAAATGCTAACAGTGGTTTTCTGCGCGCACCAGCTTCATCTCTGCCGATCGGTTGCTGATGTCGGTCCGTGCCGCGACCAGCGCCAGCTCCCAGACCGATGATCCAGCCATGCCGACAGCAGCAGACGCAGACGCAGACGCGCTGCTGCCACCACCTGAGCAACGGAGGAATTAATGGAGCAGAGTCAGTCAGTGGCTGCTGGACTGAACCCATGAGACGCCGAGCAGGGAGGAGCTGGGAAGTGTAGCAAGAAGTTCAGACTTCAGAGCCCAGCTGCATGAAACATGTCTGTTACCTGGTGCTACAATGGCCAGGGCCAGTGCGTTGCTCTCCTCGATCTCAGCGGCAGCGGAGCTCACCTCATGTAAACCCTGCACGCACACACACACACCGGCAGATTCAGTAACCTCATCGTCCCATGTTATAAGCAGTTAGTTAAACATCAGGGCTATGTTGCAGTGACAGACGTTGGCAGCTTACCAGTAAATCGAAATCGGCAGTGGTGGTGGCAGGTTCAGGTTCATCGTCGAGGTCAGCTGCAGAGTGGGCTTCCTCTTCGGGCTCCGGCAGCGGTTCCTCCACTGTAGGTTCTTCCGTCGTGGCCTCGCGGGGCGGTTCAGGTGGTGGTTGTTCTTCTTGGTCTGCAGTAGGATCCAGTTGCCGATATTCCTGCCAATTTGATTCCAACGCCAATTAATTTCACCAGAATTTTCAGTGATTTCCGTCGGTCGTTCCCGAAATATTTATGTTTCAGTAAGAGAAAAATCAGGACACATGAATTCGCGTCCAGTTTCAGACACGGTGCAAACTTTGGCCAAATACTGGTTGAATATTAGTCAAGTTCAAACGACAATGTCAGACCTTTGACAAAACCGAAAACAGAATTCACTGGCATTTTGTTAGGTTCACTGGTGACCGAAACTAGGAGCCATTTTAGCTCATAAGCACTTTTGAGATCAGAAAAAAAAATCTATTGAAATTATTGCCAGACACCAATTGTCATTAAGACGTTGCACATAATAATAGCTTAATGACTCACAATGGTCTTATTTGCAACGTGACCAGCCCTGGGTGCTTCTCTGATGTACTCCTCCATCGTTGCAAGAAACGACGCAGGTGGCTGCAAAAACCGCACAAAAAAGAACACCATTTTGGCAGTGAAGTGAAATAAACCAACGGCTAAAATCAAGTAAAGTTAAGGCAATTGCCTCTCTGAGAACTGGAAACTGGAAGTTTCTGGCGAGTTCCAACCCCCTGCAGAGCACGTAGAATTCAGACAGGCTCTTCGCCTGGCATTCCAGGTACAATTCAGCAGTTTCAGTTTGCATGAACAATTAGTTCGACAGCGAAAAATGCAGAAAAAATGCCGGTCTCGTAAGTACACGTACCAGAGTCCCTGTTCTTCTGTAGATGTCCTGGGCTTTGATGGCATCGAGCTTGCTCATGTCGAAGAACTGCGCAAGGCCGTCATCCGGTCAGAGCTCAACGATGGAGGAGAAGAGAAAAATTCAGAGATCGCAGGAAGACGCACCACGTCCACGAGGTTGATGATGCCATCGTTGACGGCGCAGTAGATCTTGAAGCTCTCCTTCAACACCAGAGCTAAGGCGTACTGTATGAGGTAGTTCCCGAACGCCGCTCCCTCAGGCTGCAATGAAATGTTGGGCACGAATGTTTGCACAAACTGTCTGTGCAAAACGTGCAGTAACAAACAATACGATGAACTGAACTGCACCTGGCAGCCGACGAGCCGGAAGAGCAGCTGCTGCAGCGCGGGGAGCTGCTCGAGGAGGTCGTCCTTGCCGAGGCCCCTCGTCCGGCCCTGCGCCTTGGTGTGAGGCTTCTGCCCCTCCGCCGCCGGCGCCGGGGCTCGGAGGCGCTCCGCCTCCACGTCGTACCGGAGCACCGCGAAGCACTCGAGCCGCTCCTCGAGGAAGAGCGCGTAGGTGCGCACCCACGCGGAGCAGTCCCAGGCCAGGTGGCCCGAGTCGTCCTTGAAGCTGGACATCCGCAGCGCGTGCCCCCGCCGCCGCCCGTGGCTCAGCAGCTCCTCCCTGAACGCGCCGCCGTCGCCCTCCCGCAGCGCCCTGTGGATCACCACCAGCGCCTTCAGAGCCACCTGCGCGAGCACCATCCGTCCATCAATGCACTGTCCAGATTGTCAATGGCGTCGACGTCGTGGTGCCGGCCGGCGTGCGTACCACCCAGTTGCTGGTGTTGGAGAGGCGCCTGGCGAGCGCGTGGACGCAGTGGGAGACCTCCGTGCGCGACCGGGCGCCGACGATCTCTGCAACGAGGAAGACGACGACACCCGCGGTGGCGGCGCGGGTGACTGGTCAGAACGTACGGACGGGTCGCAGGTGTGCGGAAGACGATCGAGAGGAGAAGCGATCTCACTGGCGAGGTGTCGGTCCTTGGGCGGGCGCTCGACGTGGCTGGTGGCCTTGACGACGGCGACGTCGAGATCCTTGAGGTGGTCGCGGCCGCTGTTGACCTTGGCGAGGCTGACGGTGGTGGAGTCCTTGATGGCGCCGCACGCCTTGCGCCAGCTCTTCTGCATCGAAGGCGTGCCCATCCCGCTGCCGATGCAGAAGCAGGCCGGCGAGCGGCGAGCCGGCTTGCTTGGTCCGACCGATCCCCGGGTGTCGCTCGCTTGGTCGTGCTCGTAGGAGTTTGTCGTGGCGAGTCGTGCTGCCGCACTCGCGGTCGCGGGTCGACGGATTTTAATTCATTTTCGACAGCTTAACAAGATAATCCACGCCAACAACCAAAGCCAACAAGCCTTCGCTCAGAAGCTCTTCCTTCATCTAAGCTTTTAATAACATTAGCTGTCATCAATAGGGTGGAACACATTAACCAGTAGAAACCTTGCTTCAAGGTAGATTCTTACATGTTTGGAGTTTTGTCTGGATCTAGGTACCTCAACTATTGGCCTTACATGGCCTGACGCCTTACATGGCCTGACATGGGTATTCCCTCTTTCTAGTCCCACTCTTCTCCAACAGAGCTTAATTCATTTTCGTCATGGGCCTGGCCCACCCCAGCTGTTCTGTGAGTGGATATTATTTGGGCCTCCTTCCCGCACGACAGCTATGGCCTAGCCCTACTAGGCCGGCCCAGTAATGTAGCGTCAGGACGAGTTTTCTTCTCTGGCTTTTTATCCTTTTTATTACTGTTTCCAGCGGTTTTCTTCGGGTTTCTCTGGTTATCTTCGGTTTTTATTTCTTTATTTTTTTATTATTTTTTCTTCGGTTACATCGTTTTCCTTCAGATTTTTATTTTCTTTATTATTTTTAAGCACATCTCTACATTTTTCCCATACATTGAGAATATTTCTTATACATGTTTACAAAAATTATATACATGACTAAAATTTTATAAATATATCTTTATCTCTATTTTTTTATGAATTGTAAATTTTTGGTATACGAATTAAAAAATTATATGCGTTTAACATTTTTTTTCACTTCTTATCTGATTGACAACACACACATATCTATACTACTATTATAAGAGCAACTCTTCTAACTCCACACAACAAAGTGTACACGGGATAATCAGAACCCTCTGATTAAATCAATTTAAACACATCCTACCATTCATATTGCGTCGATAGTCTGCCATCCAAATCAACGTTCCAGATTGAATGTTCTGCCGAGCAGACGCGCAATGGTCTGCCAATTTTCATCCTCCGCGTTCCCGATCCCCGCCCACGATTCCGTAATTTTCGGATAGATTCCAAGGGAATCGTGGCTCCCCGATTGTTTTTCCTTTAGGCCCCGGATCAGAAAGAACGGATCCGCAGCAACCTTGCGCCGCCAAGGAGTGGGTGATAGCAGCGGAGGAAGAGGGCGTGGGTACCAAGGGGCCGACGACGACGACGGTCGTGGCCGAGGATGGGCCAAACAAGGCGGTGGCCGTGAGGGTGGAGGTCGCGCCCGTGGCTACAAAGGGGTTCATGATGGCGGATGCGGCTGAGGCTATCAACAGGGCGGCAACGACTACGGCGGCTGCGATGGGCGCAACAACTACAACGGCCGCGGCTGTAGAGGAGGAGGAGGCCAGAGTCAACCGCCCCGGACATGCATCAAGCCACGGGGCCTCCCCTCTCCAAGCGCTACCACGCAGAGGCGGCTCAGTTCCGGGAGAAGTTCCACACGATGGACATCAGTCGTGTGGCTGTAGATCCAACCGACCGGTGATGGAGCAGCTGTCAGCGTTCCTCCGCGCGGCACCAGGTTCCGTTGCACCTCCTCCATTGTGCTCTCCCTGCCTCGCGGTCCCTACCAGAAGCTTTGCCAGTTGTAGTCTCCCAGATCCTCCTCTCTACGCGTCTCTGCTTGTGCGATGTCACCGGCTTCACGATCTCCACCACGATGGGCGTCACAAGCCGAAGGGAGTGCGTCGAGACCATGGCGATAATGCTTCCCTTCCTACCGTCGTTGCCGTGTTCCACCAATTGCAGCAGGAAGCCATGGCGCAGGCAGAAAAGTCACCTGTCGAGTAGGCGGCTTCAGCTGCAACACCGGATAAGTGACCCCTCCGTCATAAGATGAGGTTCTTCAGTTACACACCTGCAACTTAAACAAAATTCATTTCTATTTTTGCAGATTTTGAATTCAATGTAGTATAGAACACCCACAAAATCTTCACAAGGATTCATGAACTCACTTTCCAATGGAAGAAATGTGATGTTCAATTAGCATTAACCCGATTGATCTCTTGCCTGGTAAATATCCGGTCGTCTGAATCTGGTTCCTCTGCAGATTATTCTGATGTTTATGGCGTCGGATTTGGTGTAGGGGAAGGGGAGACTGAGGGGGAAATGGCGACCAAGAGGAGCGTAGGCACCCTGGGCGACAAGGACCTCAGGGGGAAGAAGGTGTTCCTTCGTGCCGATCTGAACATTCTACTGGACGACAGCCAGAACATCACCGACGAAAATTGCATTCATGCCTCCGTGTTGTCCATCAAGTTCCTCATGGCGAAGGGTGCCAAGGCCATCCTGGCCAACCATCTGGTGAGCACGCTGAGGGAGTCCTGGATTAGGGGGTGTTCGGATAGCCGGACTATACCTTCAGCCGGACTCCTGGACTATGAAGATACAAGATTGAAGACTCCGTCCCGTGTCCGGAAGGGACTTTCCTTGGCGTGGAAGGCAAGCTTGGCGGTACGGATATGAAGATCTCCTGCCATTGTAACCGACTTTGTGTAACCCTAACCCTCTCCGGTGTCTATATAAACCGGAGGGTTTTAGTCCGTAGGACAACATACACATTAACAATCATACCATAGGCTAGCTTCTAGGGTTTAGCCTCCTCGATCTCGTGGTAGATCTACTCTTGTACTACCCATATCATCAATATTAATCAAGCAGGACGTAGGGTTTTACCTCCATCGAGAGGGCCCGAACCTGGGTAAAACTTCGTGTCCCTTGCCTCCTGTTACCATCCGGCCTAGACGCACAGTTCGGGACCCCCTACCCGAAATCCGTCGGTTTTGACACCGACATTGGTGCTTTCATTGAGAGTTCCTCTGTGTCATCGCCGTCAGTCTCGATGGCTCCTACGATCATCGATAGCGATGCAGTCCAGGGTGAGACCTTCCTCCCCGGACAGATCTTTGTCTTCAGCGGCTTCGCACTGTGGGCCAATTCACTTGGCCATCTGGAGCAGATCGAAAGCTACGCCCCCGGCCGTCAGGTCAGATTTGGAAGTTTAAACTACACGGCTGACATCCGCGGGGACTTGATCTTCGACGGATTCGAGCCACTGCCGAGCGCGCCGCACTGTCCCGACGAGCATGATCTAGCTCTGCCGCCGAACAGTGCCCTGGAGGCCGCACCCACATCGGCTTCGACTCTTAATTCGGAGCCAACCGCGCCGATCGAGGATGGGTGGTTGGACGCCGCCTCGGGGGCTGCGATCCCAACGGCGATTGAGCCGAACACCAGCCCCGTACTCTGCGAGACTCGTGACTCCAAGGAGCCGGACTCCTCTCCGGACTCCGAACCCTCCACGCCCCTGCCAATCGAATCCGATTGGGCGCCGATCATGGAGTTCACTACCGCGGACATCTTTCAACACTCGCCTTTCGGCGATATCCTGAAGTCACTGAAGTCTCTCTCTTTGTCAGGAGAGCCCTGGCCGGACTACGGTCAGCAAGGTTGGGGTACGGACGATGAAGAAATTCAAAGCCCACCCACCACCCACTTTGTAGCCACTGTCGACGACTTAACCGACATGCTCGACCTCGACTCCGAAGACATCAATGGTATGGACGCCGATGAAGAACCAGCGCCTATTGGGCCCTAGAACGCCACCTCGTCATATGACGTATACATGGTGGACGCACCAAAAGATGACGACAAGGAGCGGAATGACGCATCGAAGGCTTGTCCCCTCGAAAAGCAGTAAAGCGGCGACACAAGCGCCGCCCCAAATCCTGCCTCAGCAGAAATAGCAATCACACAGACCCAACGCTGGAGCAGGGCGAACCGCTGCCGGATAGCGGTAATCCGGATAATCAAACCGAACAAACAAATCCTATCAAGGATAATGATCCGGACGACATAACGTCGGACAGGTACCCGGAGCAGCAGACTTCCCATAAAAGGCTTGTTGCCACCGCGAGGAGTCTGAAAAAACAGAAGCAAAGGCTCAAGGCTGCGCAAGACACACTCCAAATCATATGGAGTAAAATACTCAACCCAACAGCAAGGTACAGCGACAATCGCCCCTACAAGAGCTACCCAAAGCGGAAGATGCTACCCGAATTCGATGAGGAGGCCTCAGACCCCCCACAACCAAATATCAAAGCAGCCACCTGGTCGGATAGACGACCCCTCTACCAACACAGAGTGGCATACAACGCCGCTCACCATACAACACGCAACCAATGCGAGGGCTCGCACCCAAAGGACGATGCTACAAGATCCATCTATGGCCCACGCAAGCGCGCCCCAGCATACAATGAAACACAACAAACATCCGAACAATGCGGTACACCCAGCTACAGGGGTGCCACACACCCCCTATGTTTCACCGATGAGGTGTTGGACCACGAATTTCCAGAGGGATTCAAGCCCGTAAACATAGAGGCATACGACGGAACAACAGACCCTGGGGTCTGGATTGAGGACTACATCCTTCATATCCATATGGCTCGAGGAGATGATCTCCACGCCATCAAGTACCTTCCCCTCAAGCTCAAAGGGCCAGCTTGTCACTGGCTCAAAGGCCTCCTCGAAAGCTCCATTGGAAGTTGGGAAGAGCTCGAAGACGCTTTTCAGGCAAATTTCCAAGGGACATACGTCCGACCTCCGGATGCGGACGATTTGAGTCATATAACTCAACAGCCCGGAGAGTCAGCCCGAAAGCTTTGGAACAGGTTTCTCACTAAAAAGAACCAGATTGTCGACTATCCGGACGCCGAAGCCTTAGCAGCTTTCAAGCATAGCGTCCGTGACGAATGGCTCGCTAGACACCTCGGCCAAAATAAGCCGAGAACGATGGCCGCATTAACAAACCTCATGACCCGCTTTTGCGCGGGGGAGGACAGCTGGCTAGCCAGATGCAGCACCAGCGACCCTAGTACGTCTGAAGTTAGAGATGGAAACGGGAAATCACGGCGCAACAACAATAACAAACGCCGGAATAAAGAAGACAGCACGAAGGGCACGGCAGTAAATGCCGGATTCAAAAGCTCTCGGCCAGGCCAAAAGTCGCCCCCAAAAGGCACCAGGGACGAACTGTCCAGCCTCAATAAAATTCTGGACCAAGTATGTCAGATTCATAGTACCCCTGGTAAACCTGCTAATCATACCCACAGAGAATGTTGGGTCTTCAAGCAGTCCGGCAAGCTCAACGCCGTACACAAGGGGCAGGACACACCAAGTGAAGACGAGGACGAGCCCCCCAAGCAAGACGCGGGGGAACAAAAGCAATTTCCACCAGAAGTCAAAACAGTAAACGTGTTACACGTAATGAAGGAAAAAACCAATGCGGCACTCCCAGGTATCCGACACGCAGGATGGGCTGCCCTGGTATTAGACCCAGTAATTGGCGGATATCACTTCACAAGGGTCTTGATGGACGGCGGCAGTAGCCTAAACCTAATATATCTGGATACAATCCGCGGGATGGGGCTAGACCCAACACAAATTCGCCATAGCAATACTACCTTTAAAGGAGTAACGCCAGGCCCAGGGGCTCGTTGTACGGGCTCCCTCCTACTACAAGTTACATTCGGCTCCCTCGATAACTTCCGTCGCGAGCATTTAACTTTCCACATCGCTCTATTTCAAAGCGGCTATCAAGCACTGCTCGGATGCGAAGCTTTCGCTCACTTTAATGCAATACCACACTACGCCTCCCTCACACTCAAGATGCCCGGTCCACGTGGCATCATTATAGTGCATGGAAATATCAAGCGATCTCTGCGCGCCGAAGAGAGTGAGGCTGCCTTGGCTGCCGCACACTAAAGGCGCCCGGACAAACGAAAGCATCCAATAGGTCGTCAAGACCTCAGATACAACTAATCAAGTCCGGCGCCGCTATTTATACGGAAATAAGTGGTCACACCCCTATTTGTCAATACAAGGGGCTCAACGCGTGCAGACAAGTGGCAATCTCTTATCATCTTGAATTATACCTGGTTTCTTTAAAAACTATCCTTTTGCACGACAACTTTTTCACTTAACTTCCTCTCTTTTTTACAGACGATCATCTGCTACACCCGTCCAGGATACGGCACAACGGAGACACAGGCGCAGGCGTGCAGCAGGGACCCGCTCCAAGGATTCTTTTTAGATTAAGACCCTGCGTAAACCTTTTTTACTGTCTCTTGTTGATACATATCCGCCATTGAGAAGGATGCTGACGTCTTGGCATGTGGCCATGCCAGAACAATGCACGTACCTGGACACACGGGGCTTCTTACAAAGGCCACTATTTAGGCCCGGTTTATACCACAAAGACCGAATACCTTAGGGAGTATTCGGCATCGCGAGTTTGGCCCTATATGCATCAGCTCCGAATCATTGTCTTTGGTCAAATGTTGGGTTTGCCCGGCTCCTATGTTTTGGTGCCTTACGTTCCGCCTTGCCGGCTAAGGTAGCACCAGGAGAACTACTGCGATTGTGCCCTGGTTCATCTGGACGAGCACCTCAGTAGAGAAAGCCGAAAACTGACTGTCATGATATAGCGTGAGACTGGTCAACCACTCGATGACCTGTGGGAATGTTAGAATTCCTCCACCTTAACGAAGGGCCGTTTCCCGGCCAGGCATGTACGCACCCCGATATCAGGAGAGTGCAGAGCCACCAGGGGCTATCTAGTAGCCCCACTGTCAAACTCCTATGGCTAAGTGAAAGTGCTAAAGCATTATAGTCTGGTTGCCTCGCTCGCTCCGCTATCACCTCCTTAATAGGACCAAGACGTTGGGTTAAGTGTGAATGCGTGTTTTTACGAGCACCTCCGCATTATATGCGTGAGGGTTGAAGCCGACGGCTGCAATCTTTCAGGTTATACACATGTATACATAAATGGCCGCCCAGGAGGCATCATATTACTTTCAGGCAAAAGTATAAAAATAGCCTTATAAAAATTTATAAAAGCATTTCGCTTACAATGAGATTACATATCACTCAAACATAATGATTTTTGAGCACTGGGTCTCTATCAAACGGGCACCCTCAAGAACTTCTTCAAAGTAGTGCTCGGCAGCCTTTCGACCTATAGCATCCAACTGCCGTTCTAAATGGGCAAACTCGCTAGTCCGGCCAGACACCGGATCTTCCATGACCTGCACATAAAAGCAGTATGGTTATTTCCTGGAAATATGATCCTTTGTTGGTCGTCATTTCCGATGACAACCAGAGTCTCAGGGGCTACTACCTATACAGGGCACACCTAGAATGTGCATGATTATCATACATTCTTTTACGTACCTCAAAGCCTGTCAGTAGACTCATAAAAGCTTCATGCAATCCGCTTTCGGCGGACAATATTCTCTCCATCACCGTATTCATCATCACACAGTGTTCATCTGAGATGGCCGCTCGCCCCACCAACTCCCTCAGAACATCTGACCACACACTAGATGGGGCCGGACTCTTTTATCTGCTCCCTTCGGGAGCCGGACACTGGGAGCTTCAGGGGTCAATGGGATTATCTTCTGGCCTCACCGGACTTGGAGAGTCCCTCTGCGACGACACTTCAGGGTCGCTCGCTTCTGGAGCGGAGGAGTCTGGAGGAGGTGTTTCGCTCTCCATCATCTCCGGAAGAAGATCCCCCGAAGATGAGCCCATTTGAGAGGGGCTAAGGCCCGAACTGCAAAATATATGCGGTGGTTATTTTCTCAGAAGGAAAAAATGGCATATCTGTACTATTAAAGGTATTTTGGGTCACTTATGACTCGTGGGAGAATTGATCCCCCCACGGACTTTGTGTGGTAGCAACGCCCCCCAAGGTGGGACCCTCTATGGGAGACTTCTTCTCCCGTTTGGAAGCTTCGACTTCCGAATCCCCGGGCGTAGTCCTTTTCCTCTTCTGGTCGCCTTCCCTCATGGAGACACACGCTCCCTCGGCTAGAATGGGCACTGTTGGGGGCCCGCGTCCGCCCGCATTATCCTCCACAATATCTTCCTTCAAGGGCTCCGGGCAAGGTGCGGTCTAGAGCATCTTTTCCAATACCGTATTTTCCAAACCCTCAGGGAGGGGGGCCGAACACCGAATCAACTTCGCCTTTGTTAGCCAGTCCTGGTCAAAAAGTGAACTCTCAGAAATAACTTCGTAACAAAGTAGAGAAAGTACGTTCGGCCGGAAGATGCCTTACCTGTTCAGCGGTGCGGTTACTACTCAGGCCCACGTCCTCGGTGATTTCCGAACACTCCGTCTGAGGTTCGAAGAATGACTTGTACATCTCCTCGCGCGTCAGGCCGAGAAATTTTGAATGGCACGCGGTCCCTCGGGATTGAACTCCCACAGGTGAAGAGGCCGGCGTTTGCAAGGCTGGACTTGACGAACCAGCATAACCTGTATCACCGCAACCAAACTGAAATCTCCATTGAAGAGATCTCGAATGCGACCTTGCAGCATAGGCACGTCCTTGACTGGACCCCAGCTCGGACCTCTGCTGATCCATGACATCAGTTGTGGTGGGGGCCCGAGCGGAAAATAGGGGGGCCGCCCACTTGGCACTTCTAGGAGCCGTGATATAGAACCACTCATGTTGCCACAATTCAGACACCTCTGGGATGGAACCTTTGGGCCACGGAGCTCCCGTCATCTTGCGTATTGAGGCACCTCCACACGCTGCATATTGCCCCTCGACCAGCTTCGGCTTCACTTCAAAGGTCTTGAGCCATAGGCCAAAGTGGGGGGTAACCCGGAGGAAGGCCTCGCACACGACAATAAATGTCGTGATATGAAGAAAGGAGTCCGGAGCTAGATCATGAAAATCTAGCCCGTAGTAAAACATCAAACCCCTGATGAAAGGATCCAGGGCAAGGGCTAGGCCTCGGAGGAAGTGGGAAACAAACACGACGTTCTCGTTAGGTTCGGGGGTGGGGACGGCCTGCCCTCGGGGAGGCAGCCGATGCAAAATCTCGGCGGTCAGATATCTGGCCTCCCTCAACTTCTTGATGTCTTCTTCCGTGACGGTGGAAGGCATCCATCGACCTTGAAGGCTAGATCCGGACATGACTGAAGGTTTGGGGCGCCTGACCTGAACTTCGGGCGTTTGATCTTGAGGTGGGGGAAGGATTCGATTGAGCACGGGAGGGTAAAATAAAAGCCTTGTCCCCTTTATAAAGAGGGTGAATATCAAGCGTCCTCTCCGTGTCCGTGTGGACTTGCCTATAATCTAGGAGTCCTAGAAGCGGTTGGGTTACCCACGCCCGTATTGATGAGAATCCCGGGATAAGGGGACATGATCTCTGCTTTACCAAGACGTGCCAAGGAAACCGCCTCGCATGACGCGCTGAGGTGGGATAATGAAACGACTCGGATAAAGGCTTGGCCGTGGTGTGACACGCTACGGAATACGTCAGCAGATTAGATTGGTGTAAATATTATTCTCTCTATGGCAATATGTGGAAACTTATTTTGCAAAGCCGGACACTATCTTTGTGTTCAAAATCTTCTATGAAGTACTAGGAGGAGGAACCCGCCTTGCAATGCCGAAGACAATCTGCGCGCCGGACTCGTCGCCATTGAAGCCTGGTTCAGGGGCTATTGAGGGAGTCCTGGATTAGGGGGTGTTCGGATAGCCAGACTATACCTTCAGCCGGACTCCTGGACTATGAAGATACAAGATTGAAGACTCCGTCCCGTGTCCGGAAGGGACTTTCCTTGGCGTGGAAGGCAAGCTTGGCGGTACGGATATGAAGATCTCCTGCCATTGTAACCGACTTTGTGTAACCCTAACCCTCTCCGGTGTCTATATAAACCGGAGGGTTTTAGTCCGTAGGACAACGTACACATTAACAATCATACCATAGGCTAGCTTCTAGGGTTTAGCCTCCTCGATCTCGTGGTAGATCTACTCTTGTACTACCCATATCATCAATATTAATCAAGCAGGACGTAGGGTTTTACCTCCATCGAGAGGGCCCGAACCTGGGTAAAACTTCGTGTCCCTTGCCTCCTGTTACCATCCGGCCTAGACGCACAGTTCGGGACCGCCTACCCGAGATCCGCCGGTTTTGACACCAACACACGCGCTTCTCGATTTGTGTCTATGGCGTTTTACTGACGAATTTGTGCCGCTTGAGCTTAGAGTGTCGGATGGGGGACTTGCTGTCAGTCTTCTGTCCATCCACTAATCTCTTGGGAGTTAAGGGAAGAAGAAAGAAAATACTTTCAGCTAATAGTTGTATGTTCCGTAGCCTATTAGCATTGTGCTTAAAAATCATAGTAACAAAAATAGTGAGGATTAACTTAGAATTGCATTTTCTTTGATTGTTTGTTACCTTTCTACTCAGAAACATACAGAACAGAGTCCTCTGTGCAGTTCATGTCAATTGCTTTTGTATATGTCGATTAGTCATTACAGTAATTTGTAAAATAGTTTGTTCAAATGGCTCCTGCCGCTTGCCATGCCTCACCCGCCGGCCCGTTCGCCACTAGCCTCGGCTGTAACGCCCCGGATACAACTTCCCATATTTGTATTCCAACTCTTGCCTTTTCCGGAGATGCGATACAATATTCCCTCGTGGTTGGGTTGTGTCTTTGTTTTGCTTTTGTCAGAGCCCCGGATACAACTTTCCATATTTGTATTCCAACTCTTGCCTTTTCCGGAGATGCGATACAATATTCCCTCGTGGTTGGGTTGTGTCTTTGTTTTGCTTTTGTCCATGTCATGCATTTCATATCGTGTCATCATGTGCATCTCATTTGCATACGTGTTCGTCTCATGCATTCGAGCATTTTCCCCGTTGTCCGTTTTGCAATCTGACACTCCTATGTCCTCCGGCGCCCCCTTTTGTCTCTTTTCGTGTGCGGGTGTTAAACTTTCTCGGAATGGACCGAGATTTGCCAAGCGGCCTTGGTACACCACCTGTAGACCGCCTGTCAAGTTTCGTGCCATTTGGAGTTCGTTTGATACTCCAACGGTTAACCGGGGAACCATAAAGGCCTCGTGTGTGTTGCAGCCCAACACCCATCCAAAGTGGCCCAATAACCCATCCAAACCCCCCCCCCCATCCTCTCGGCCGAAAATCGCACCTCATTTGGACACTCCAAACTCCTCCTACCTATAAATATGACCTCCCCGTCCAAAAATTCACGGATGAACCCTAGATCCATCTTCCCCGCGCTGCCGAACATGTCCGCCCGGCGGCCGGACACGTCCGCCGGCTCCCGCGCCCACTCATGCACCGCCACTTGTCGCCGCCGCCTCCCACCACC
>NC_041392.1:621397109-621424828 GCF_002162155.2 Triticum dicoccoides
GAGCCCGCCGCGGAGCCCTAGCGCCGCCGCCCGCCGTCGTGCGCCGCGAGCAGTCGCCCGCGCTCGCCGCCTGCACCACCATGGAGCAACTCCGGCCACCGCGAGCCCGACCACCGCCGCCTCGCCGTCCTTCGCCGCTCGGCGCCCGCCTCGCCACTGCCGTTCTTCGCCGGAGGCCCCTTGCGTCCGCCTCGTCGCCGGCCTCCGCCGGAGCTCCCGCCGGCCTCGAGCTCGCCGGAGTTTTTCTCCGGTCGGATCCAGAGAAAGTGGACCTGATCCACCCATTCACCGAACCAAACGGCGCCCCTCATCCTGGATCTCTCCATCCTGTACCACTCCATCCGGTTTCCGAGAGGTTGTTTTGACTAAGTCCTTTTCTGCAATATTTTATGCCTCTGTTCATCATACCATAAATTTGTGCTTGTTGCTTCGTTTTGCATGCATGATATATCAAAATGTTCATCAGGATGTCCTCTTCATTTTGTTCCATTGTGCCATGCTTGTTTGAGTCTATCTTGATGCCCAAATAGTTGATGCAAGAGTGCTATAAAATGTTAGGTGCTGATTCTTATCAGATTATGAGCATTTGTCATTTTCGTCATGATTATTGTGTGTTGCATATGAGCATGAGCTCTACATGTGTTTTGGGCTATGCCATGCCATCTTTACAGGGGTGTATGCCATGTATTTTTGTGATCAGTGTGGTGACTAGCACATGCATGCAAAGTAGCTCTCGTGATATTGCTGATTTCAGGGACTTAGAATTTCACTAAGTCATTTCCCTACTGTTATTTTAATGCCATGTGTTCATGTTGCTACAGAGAGATCCATGCTTCTTTTGAGTATGTTCACTAAGGATGATTTTGACATATGTTTATACTCTATCCATCCATGTCCATGTTTGCATTTATGGAGTGCCCTAGCATGACTCAATCTTGCTCTACTTTTTCAATAAAATGTTCCTGGCGGATTGTTTACGTGTTAATCAATTTTTCCAAGATTGTTGTAGTTGATCCATGCATGCCATGAGATTGTGCTTGCCACGGTTAGCTTCATGAACATGTCTTATTACTGGTAGTATGCTTAGTTTGTCATGCAATGCCTTGTGTTGAGTGCATCGAGCTCGCAAACATGCGTTCATAACTCTGTTTTTGCCATGTCCAGTTTTCTGCTAAGTCTGAATCTGTTAACGAAACTTGCTATGTTTACATGGGTGCCATCATATCTTCTGGTCCTTTTTGGCCTATCGTCAGTAAGGGACTTTTGTTATATGCTTTGAGTAGATTCATGCCATGCCTTGTTTTGCCATGATATGTTCCTGTAGCATGTTGTTATCTTGCTCTAAACATTGCTTCCTGATGTTAATTCCTGGCATGTTAGTATTTTCACTAAGTCTGTGATGCTGTTATCTTTTGCACTTTTGCCATGCTTGTTTGAACCTGCTCTTGTGTGATTTAGCCGTAGATCAGTGTTCATCGTTTGTCAAGCATCTTGAGTAGATCACTGCCATGTGTTTTGTTGCTATGTTAGAGTGCAGTAGCTTAGTTTCTCATTGCATTCTAGATGGCATCGTGCTGTTAATCACAGAATTGTGCCATTCTTGTTTTGCTTGCCATTTGCAAATCGTGCATCCGATTCCGGTGATCTTTATATCGATTTCGACCGAAATCAACTCATCTTTCCAGCGGCACACTTGTTTTGCCAAGTTGAGTCCTGGTTCAATCTTTTCCTTTTGGAGCACGCATATGCATTGCATATCACATCTCGCATATCATGCCATGTTTTGCATCATGTTGCTTGCGCATTGCACCGTGTTTGATTGTTGTTTCCTTTGCTTGTGTTCTTGCCTTGGGTAGAGCTGGGAGACGAGTACATGATCGAGGAACCCGTTGAGTACGCTTACGAGGATCAAGCTTTCGTCAACTCGGAGACCTTTGCAGGCAAGATGACCATACCCTCGAAATCACTTCTATCTTTGCTTGCTAGTTGCTCGCTCTATTGCTATGCCACGATACCTACCGCATGCTTTATCATGCCTCCCATATTGCCATGGCAAGCCTCTAACCCACCTTTCCTAGCAACCCATTGTTTGGCTATGTTACCGCTTTGCTCAGCCCCTCTTATAGCGTTGCTAGTTGCAGGTGAAGATGGAGTTTGTTCCTTGTTGGAACAAGTTTATTGTTGGGATATCATTACTATCATATCTTGTTTACTTTAATGCATCTATATACTTGGTAAAGGGTGGAAGGCTTGGCCTTATGCCTGGTGTTTTGTTCCACTCTTGCCGCCCTAGTTTCCGTCATACCAGTGTTATGTTCCTTGATTTTGCGTTCCTTATGCGGTTGGGTTATAATGGGAACCCCTTGACAGTTCGCTTTGAATAAAACTCCTCCAGCAAGGCCCAACCTTGGTTTTACCATTTGCCACCTAAGCCTTTTTCCCTTGGGTTCTGCAGACTCAAGGGTCATCTTTATTTTAAACCCCCGGGCCAGTGCTCCTCTGAGTATTGGTCCAACCTGTCAGTAGCCGGTGACCACCAGGGGCAACTCTGGGTTAGCCTACCAGAATCTTGGACAATCCGGTGTGCCCTGAGAACGAGATATGTGCAGCTCCTATCGGGATTTGTCGGTACATTCGGGCGGCTTTGCTGGTCTTGTTTTACCATTGTCGAAATGTCTTGTAACCGGGATTCCGAGTCTGATCGGGTCGTCCTGGGAGAAGGAATATCCTCCGTTGACCGTGAGAGCTTGTGATGGGCTAAGTTGGGACACCCCTGCAGGGTTTTGAACTTTTTAAAGTCGTGCCCGCGGTTATGGGCAGATGGGAATTTGTTAATATCCAGTTGTAGAGAACTTGACACTTAGCTTAATTAAAATGAATCAACCGCGTGTGTAGCCATGATGGTCTCTTTCCGGCGGAGTCCGGGAAGTGAACACGGCTTTGGAGTTATGTTTGAATGTAAGTAGTTTCAGGATCACTTCTTGATCACTTCTAGTTCACGACCGTGCTTTGCTTCTCTTCTCGCTCTCATTTGCGCATGTTAGCCACCATATATGCTAGTGCTTGCTGCAACTCCACCTCACTACCTTTTCCTACCCATAAGATTAAATAGTCTTGATCGCGAGGGTGTGACATTGTTGAGTCCCCGTGACTCACAGATTACTTCCAAAACCAGTTGCAGGTGCCGACGATGCCAGTGCTGGTGACGCAACCCAACTCAGATGGGAGCTCGATGAAGATCGTGTTCGTTGTGTTGTTTCGTTTCCTTTCGATCAGTAGAGGAGCCCAGTTGGGGCGATCCGGGATCTATGCAATTGGGGGTTGTCTTTCTTTATTTGGTTCCGTAGTCGGACCTTGATTGTATTCTGGATGATGTAATGCTATATTTATGTATTGTGTGAAGTGGCGATTGTAAGCCAACTCTTTATCCCTTTCTTATTCAGTACATGGGATGTGTAAAGATTACCCCTCTTGCGACATGCCTACTATGAGGTTATGCCTCTAAGTCGTGCTCCGACACATGGGAGATATAGCCGCATCGTGGGTGTCACATCGCCCCCCGCCCACTCGCCTCTCCTGTGGCATACGGTGCCCGACCCGGCTCTGTTTGTCTGCCTCCTTCGTGTTACTCATCAGTCGTCCCCGCCATTCAGCCTATCGCGTGGCACATGGCTGTAGCCGCTTGATGTCGGGAGCAACTGTAAGTGCATCTAGTGCCCCTTAGTGATTTTGGTGTATTGAATACTTATAGGTTAAGGGACTAATGTGTTTTTGAGTGTACACAGGTCTATAAGTCTATGAGGAGTTTGATATTTACAGAGAAAGTCTACCCCTAAAAATGAAGTTCTTCGACTAAAGACTTTGGACTTCTGAAGACCTTCTGAAGACTTTGAAAGTGAAGAAATTGGTGCAATCCTGAAGACTTGGTATTCATTCGAGGAACATGAAGCATGAAGACTCTTGTTTTTATAGTTTCATTTTCTCTTTCTTGAGTCTTAGGAAACACCGTACTGTTAAAGGGGGTCGAGGAAATACTAGGGAAAATTTTCCATGTGATGCTCAACTCAAAATCCTACACCTACCAATCCCTTCGAGTGAAGCCATTGAAATCTCATACAGTTCAGTCATATTCTTCAGTGACAGAGACGAAGTTCTTCTGATCTCTGAGGAGTTTGTTCTGACTGAGGAGTTAGGAATTCGCCAGTGCAGATTGCCTACATAGTGAGGAACATGATAGCCCTGAGGATTTTGATACTCAAAATTCCGACCATTGTTGTGCTATGCGCCAGCTGTCCCAAAATATCTACCCACCTAACAGTCATACTATTGAAGGGCATTTATGTCTTATCATGTCGGGCTGCTCCCTAGGCTATAAATAGCCGCCCCCTACATCCACTAGCTGGTTGGCTGCTGTGAGAGAAACTGACACTTGTCATTTGAGAGCATCCCATCCTTCGAGGACTTTGAGCAAAAATCATCAAGTGAGGAAAACCCAAACCCAAACACCTACAAACCCCAAGTGATTGAGCATCACTGAAGAGATTGATCCTGCGTGGATCCGACGCTTGTTACCTTTGAAGACTCTGCTTCTTCCAGACGGTTAGGCATCAAGGTCTAGAGCATCCGGAATTGTGGATCGCCGAGTGACCAAGTTTGTGAAGGTTCGGAAGTTACCTGAAGACTTACCACACGTGATTGGGCGAGGTCTGTGTGACCTTAGCTCAAGGAGAATACGGTGAGGACTGTGTGTCCGGGACTGTGTGTCCTCAAGTTTAAATACCTAGCCGCTCCAACCAGATGTACAACCGAGACAGCAGTTGGCACTGGTCTACCAAATCATTGTCTTCACCAAGCTCACTGGTTCTATTTCCTCAACTCTTTCATTTCCTCATAACTGTGTTGAGTGCTTGTTCATATCTATGTTTGAAGACTTTGACTGAAGATTTTTTCAAATTCCTCAGTTCAATTTCTTTAGTCTATTTGTCTTCATCCTGTGTTATCATGTGCTTACACTTCCTATACTTTGTGCTTGTCTTCATTTCATCATGATGACTATGCTTGTGTTCTGTTATGTTTACTTTTGAGTACTTACTTCGCTGCTAGTAATTCTTCGCTAAGGAATTTCCTCACCTGCAAATTCCTCAGTGAAGAATTCATAAAAATCGCCTATTCACCCCCCTCTAGTCGATATAACACACTTTCAATTGGTATCAGAGCGAGGTACTCCCTTGTTCTGTGTGATTTTGGTTTAACCGCCTGGGGTTTAGTTATGTCGACCGCAGGTATGATCAAGGTTTCTGCTGGGTGTCCTACCTTCGATGGGACGTACTACCCCTACTGGAAGAATAAGATGTGCATGCATCTTGAGGCAATTGATAACGATCTCTGGTATGTTGTGGAGAATGGTGTTCCCTCTGTCACTCCCACCATCAATGCTGCTGATGTGAAGAGATTCAAGCAACTCGACTCTCAAGCGAAGAATATCATATGTGGCCATCTGAGCAAAGGACAGTATGGCAGAGTGAGTGCTTTGGAGACAGCCAAGCTTATCTGGGACAGGCTGTCCAAGGTCAATGAAGGAGTCTCAATACAGCGTGACTCTCAAGTTGATGTTCTTCGCAATCTCTTCAACCGCTTCAAAAGACTCGGCAATGAAAATGTTCAACAAACCTTCGATCGCCTCACTGACATCTCAAATGAGCTTCAAGCACTTGGTGCCACTGGCATCATCGACCATGAGGTGGTGAAGAAATTGCTGAGATCGCTTGATTCCTCATTTGATACTCTGGCATTGATGATACAAGAATGTGCTGATTACAAGTCATTTGATCCCGCTGATATCCTCGAGAGGCTAAATACTCATGAGTTCCAGCTTGCTGAAAAGAGAGATCTCTATGGTTCGAGCTATGGCAGAACACGTGCCCTGAAGGCCAAGGCAGTGTCTTAATCTGAAGATGAAGATTCTGGTAGCAGTCTTGGTGATCCTGAAGAACTGAGCCATGAGCTAGCACTGATCGTGAAGAAATTTCAGAAGTTCTCAAGACGTGGTCGCTTTGGAAAATCCTCAAGGAGCAATGATTCCTCATCCAGTGACTACAAGAAGAGGCTTTGTCACAAATGCAAGAAACCTGGTCACTACATTCAAGATTGTCCTCAGTGGGAAAAGGAATCAAAGAAGAAGAAATACAAATATTACAGTTTTGATGATGCGAAGAAGAAGAAGAAATCCTCAAAATCTCCATCATCAAAATCCTTGAAGTCTTCATCTTACAAGAAGAACAACTCCAAGAAGGCTCGGGCGTTCATTGGCAAGGAAATGGACTCTGAGGCTGAATTTGAGGAACATGAGGAAGAGGAGGCATCTGAGGAGTCTGAGTCTGGTGTGGCGAGCCTGGCTCTCGCTACTGCTTTCATCAGCAAGTCCATCTTCAAATCTGAAGAAAATGGCTTCACCAACATGGCTGATGGAAACAATGATGACTACGCTCCCACCTATTGTTTCATGGTAAAAGGTGCCAAGGTACTCAATACCCCTCCTCTGAATCAAGTGAGAATGAATCTGATGAAAACCTCAAACCTAGATACTCCAAACTTGCTAAGATTGCTGTAAAACGACAAAAGGCTTTTGAAAAGGTTCAAAACATGCTAGACAAAAGTGATGATATGTTGGGTGAAGAAATGGATCGCACTAAAACCTTGACTGAAAATCTTCAGAGACTTCAGTCTAGGTTTGACAACCTTCAAGGTCATCATAACACTCTCTTATCTGATCATGAGAAGCTTTTATATGAATTTCTTCAAAGAAAGCAAGATCTTGAAAAGCTAATAGTGAGTTATGACGATCTTCAAAAGGAGGGCGATTCATTACTTGCTCAACAAATCAGCGCTTCTCAGGAAGAATATGTTCCTCCATGCTTGAAGTGCATTGAACGTGAATCTGCTAATTCTTCACCTGAATGTTCAAATGCTGCTAATGTTTCAAATTCTTCACATGCCTCTGCTATCACCAGTTCCTCATCTGAGGACATTGCTATTATCACTGACAATGCAGGGCTGAAGGAATTGTACATGACAGGCATGTACAAAAATCTCAAAGGGCATCAGACTCTTTGTGATGTGCTTAAAAAGCATATCCTCAACAGGAACCCTAGGAAAGAGGGTATTGCCTTTGAGAGGAAACTCAATGCTGATGGTACATATTGGAAGCCTGAGAAGTACTCCAAAACCTCATGGATTGCTGCAAAGGGACCTCCAGTTGATCCATCTTTTTTTTACCAGTGAAAACAGCAAGAGAGCCTCCTACTGTTGTATTTTTCTTTATTACTTTAAGATGTTAACCATTGGTTAACATTACAGATAGTTCTTGATTTACATGGCTTTAACAAGAATTCAGAAGGTGTGAAACTAGCCTATGAAAACCAGGTGTCACAGAGACAAAGAGCTTGCAAATAATTCCAAAAAAGTTAAACTTTGAGGGTTGATCCTATAGCCCAGGATCACAAAATCTTCCTTGAGCTTCCTCAGCCACTCAGCATGCGTGGCTACCTCTCCATCAAAGATCTCTCTATTGCGTTGCTTCCAAATATTCCAGGAGGTTAATATAGTTATCTCTTTGAACAAAGGTCCTCGCCACCTCTCTCTAGCTCTCTCATACCTGTGTTGTATGTCTGGATTGTTTTCCCACTCAATGCCCACGACATCCCAGCACTTGGTGGCAAAAGAACACTCATAAAATAGATGTGCATTTGTTTCTACAACTCCCATGTTGCACATTGGGCATTTATGATCTTCTCCAATATTAAAGTGTCTTCTCAGCAGCAGATCTCTTGTATTGACCCTGTCATTTAATATCAACCATGCAAACACTTTATGTCTCATGATACATTTCGTATTCCAAATGGAGGTGATGCATTGGGGAGCCAATATATTCCTGAACATGTACTTGTAAAACTTTTTCGGTTTAAAATCAGCATCACCCCAGCAAAGAATCCACTCATCAGTCCCCATAGCTTCCAGGTTTATTCCCTCCATGATCTCTTGCAGATTATCCAGTTCGGTTCTGGCTTCCATTGACAGAGGGAGCATAAAGTTGTCCACGTGATCATTGTTGTTGTAGTACTATGCCAACGAGATGTCTTCATCGTTAGCAAAAGAAAAAAGATGATCATGGGAGTCCATCAGGGGTCTTTCGTTTATCCAAACATCTTTCCAAAGAAGAATCATGTCCCCCGCGGCCGGTATACATGAGGTAATACCACGGTAAATATCCATCAAAGAGAAAACATCACGCCACCAAAAGGAGCCACAGGGTGGCTTCGCGTGGGGGGCGTATCGTCATAGTGGGCATTCCAAACTAACATTACCCAAGGGACATCCTGCTTATGAATGAATTTATGTAAGTACTTGAGCAGTAGGGCATTGTTTTGGATTTGTAGGTTTAAGATTCCAAGACCCCCTTTTTTCTTTGGGCGACAAACAATTTCCCAGGCAGCCAAGGAGTGGGTTTTAGCATCCCTATCCACTTCTTTTCTCCATAGACAGTGCCTCCTTGATCTGTCGAAGATTTCAATCAACTTGAGTGGTAGTTTGAGAACACACACAGCAAAGGACAATAGCAACGAAAGCGCGGAATTAATCAGTTGCACTCTCTCCCCGTAGGATAACCAAATAGCGGTTCCAGTCAACCTTCTCTCAATTCTGTCGACCAAAGGCATTAACTCACTAACAGTGGGTCTTGTTGTGCCCAGAGGCAAACCTAGGTAGGTGAACGACATCGCCCCAACTTGACATCCAAGAGTATTGGCCAGATCCAAAGTTTTTTGAGCATTTACATTGATTGGCATTAATTGAGACTTAGCATAATTAATTTTAAGACCAGTTGCCCGGGCATAAGAATCTAGAATGCCTTTAATTGTCTGCAGCTCTTGTTGACTTGCTGGAAGAATGATTAGTGTATCGCCGGCATACTGTATGACTGGATAGTCTTCCGAAGCAGGTTGGTTAATTGGTAATGAAATCAGACCATCCATCCAGGCTTTGTTAATTAAAGACTGCAATAAATCTGCCGCTAGCACAAATAGTAGGGGGGAAATTGGGTCCCCCTGTCTTACCCCCCGCTTACACTAGAATTCTGTACCAGGTATGCCATTCATAAGAATTGATGAGGTTCCAGACTGCAGCAACATCTTAATCCACATACACCACCTGTCATCAAAATACTTGCATTCCAACATTTTCAGAATGAAAGAATGTTCCACCGTGTCAAACGCCTTCTCGAAATCCAGTTTTAAAATTACAATTTCCTTGTCTGACTGTTTGCATTGGTGCAAATACTTGAAGGCCCAACCGAGGCAATCTTGAATTGTCCTAGTTTTAATGAAACCATACTGATTGCGGTGAACTACCTTTAAAATCCAGCGTTGAAGTCTTTCGGAGAGAATCTTTGTTATAACTTTGAGCACATAGTTTAACAAGGAGATTGGTCTGTAATTATTGACAGACTCGGGCGATAGCTTCTTCAGTATTAGTGTGATTAATGACGTTTTCAAACATTGCAAATTTATTGTCCCTTGCCAAAAGTCCTCACAAAGAGTGTATAAATCTTCTTTTATTATATCCCAACATACTTTAAGAAATAGCCCATTGAAACCGTCCGGCCCTGGTGCACGATCAGTCGGAATGATTTTGATCACATTGTCAATTTCTTCTTTCGCAAATGGTATTGAAAGTTCTTCCAAACCCTGACACTTTTGGATTAAGTCTGCAAGCTCAAAATCATAGACAGGCTGAGATGACACTCCCATTCTCTTCTTGAAGCAATCGTAAAACGCTGCTGCTTTTTCATCATGATTTCTATCAAGCGTCCATCAGGCAATACCAGATTGGTGATGGCATTTCTCTGTAGTCTTTCTGTTGCACGTGCTTGAAAATATTTAGTATTTTCTTCACCTTGGACAGCCCACCGAAACGTGCAGTGTTTTTTCTAGTACGCACTTTGATATTTAAGTAACCGTAGAAGATGTGCTTTAAGAATTTTTCTAAAATTAGCTTCAGGGATATATAGCTGTCTCAGATCCTCAAGGTTTTCTATTTGGAGCAAAATTCTATTACAGCTTTCAATTAACAATTTTAGCTTCGAGATCGATTTGCTCCATTTTTAAGGCATACCTCAACCTCTTTAATTTTGCAGATATTCTTGTGGCACTGGAGGAAGCCTTTATGGGAGCATTCCATGAGGATTTCACCACCTCCAAGAAACCAGGGTGAGAGGGCCAAAAATTCTCAAATCTGAAAAGTTTAGATCTTGGGATCAAAGTTTCAACAGATAGAATACAAGGCACATGATCTGTGATTGGACGGGCAAGAGGTTTTGCATTTGTATTGGGGAATTTCAAAATCCATTCAGGAGAGGGAAAAAACCAGTCTAATTGCTCGAGTAATGGAGTTTCTTGCATGTTACTCCAAGTGTACCTCCTTCCCTTAATTGGAATTTCCAGCAAACCAAGATGACTGATAATCTCATTAAACTTAATCACATCATCCACATTTCCACCTAGTAGGTTTCTGTTTTCCAGAGAGCGCATGAAGTTGAAATCACCCATGAAAAGCCATAGATCTTCCGGTTCAATATTTAAACTGTCCATCCAATCAGTGAACAGAACCCTCTCAGGACCATCGAACGGCCCATAGATGTTAGAGAGGAACTAGCTTTCATTTGTTTGAACTGAGGTCATTTTGATAGTTATTGCAAATGAAAATTGATGAATTATTTGGCCCAAAAATTGGCTGCTACACCATATAATAACTAAGCCACCTGAGGCGCCATCAGACGGGATAAACTCAAACTTATCAAAACGTCTTGGGTAGCACTTCCTAATAAAAGAATGATCAAAGTCCGGCTTCTTAGTTTCCTGTAGGCATACAATCGAGCAGTCGGACTCATCAATCTTATTACGAAGTGCATCGCATTTGGAACTAGCATTTAGACCACGAATATTTCAGCACAAAATATTCCACATAACAGGAGCCATTTAGGTTTTGCACACGCTAGGGAAAGCAGATAAATAAGTTCATGAGACTTCTAAGAAATTGCACAACTTAGGAGAACAGATAGTGAAATAAAAAGGCTTAGGCCTCGTCCTTCTCCAATCCTTTGAGAGGCTCCAGAAGCTTCTCCTTGGTGAGCTCTGCCTGTGGAATGGCACATTGAGTTGTCCCCAAATATTGCAGAGTTTCAATGGTAGTGGGGGGAGGGACCTGAGTAGAGGCCGAAGTTTCATTAGTGTTCTTGCCATGCTGCATCTCCAACATATCTGGATTCCTCCTCGGTTTGACGTGGGAGGGTTTGCGCTTATTGTCTGCCAGAGAGGGCGGCTTAAAGCCTTGATATCTAGTAGCGCGTACACTGCGTCTGACTTCAGAAATGTCGAGAGGTGTAGTCATTCTGCGCTTTCTCTTGTTCGTAGTCCCATCCATATCCATCATCTCAGTTTGTGACTCAACGAGAGGGTAGCTAAACTCTTCACATTTTTCTTCCACAGCCATGGGGTCAGTACCAATCAGTTGACAAGCTCTATGCATTTGATCAGCAACAAAGGCACAGCAGATGGACCAAGCCTCTTGAGGAAAACATATAACATTTGTGCCCGGCGCAAAAGGTGAAAATGGGAAGTAAGAGAAGCATGCCGTACCCACAATCCACCAGAGTATTCTGTGAACCCTCAGCAAATTTAAACCAAACCTTAGTCTCATTTTCTTCCTTAGGGACCCAGCAAAGTCGAGGGGTGAACACAGTACTGTAAAAGCAGATCATGAAAGAAAGCCAGTTCTCCTCTTCACCTGGAACTTCTACAACCACTTGATGAGCATTCACCTTCTGAAAAGAAAGAGCACCAGTAGGGCTACCTTGAACAAAATGGTCTGCCACATCTTCAATCATTGCCACATGTTCATTCCAAAGGCGCAACCCATCGTCAAAACCAGAATCAGCAGTTTGAATCCCATCCATCATAGAGGGCCCCACATAACTAGTGTAACTTCTGTAGCTAAATCCTTGATACACAGGTGGAACTGGTGGAAGCACTGGCCATTCACCCCAGCCCTGTTGCGGCGGAGGGGGTTGTGGAGCAGCCCCCCATGCATTGGCCGCATTCTGGAGCTGCCAGACTTGTGCTTCATGCTGCTGCTATTGCATAGCAGTTAAAAACGGGAGATGTTCAGGATGGGGTGAAGCACCCAAAGGCGGCGGTGCTTCCTCAATCCCCACAAGTCCCTGGCTAGGATTCCTGCCATTGAGCACATACATAGGGACCGTCCAAGATGTGCCTAGCCCACTGATGTCCGTAAATCTCTTAACCACAAGGCTGAAAGGCACTTGAGCAAGCTCATTAATCAGAACACGAACTAACACGCGCGACTTACGGTGTCCAGGTCTGTGCCAATACATACACCTCCCAAAACATGACACTGCCTTAATGATGTAGTGCTCTGTTTGATAGTTCAGGGGAAAGCCGAGCAACATGACCCACGCATCTCTTTCAATGACAGGTGTACGCATATTTGGCCCCTCATCATGGCGCAACAGATAAAAGTTTGAATGCTCATCTAGAGGCTGCTCCCCTCTACTAATCATCGTATCTCTAACAAGATTGTCATTGAAACGGATTAAACCCACGCAGAAAGGATAGATCTCACCCTCAACAGTAGGCGCGCCATGATCATCTCGAAGAACTCGATGAACCTCAGCAAGAACAGCTTCTCGTTGCAGATCTCTAGGAGGCGGCACCACCATCACAAGCGCATGCTGCGAGTGATCCAGCGGCGGATCGTCCACAATGACCATGTTGCGCTGTAATTTTCCTTCCGGACCATGCTGGATGTCCATCTCCCCCGGCACAAACTGGTAGGGTAGCACTGGCAGGTTCGCCATAGGAGATTCAAGGTTTTTGGTGGAGGAGAGTTCGAGGAGAGGGGATGATGAGGACACAGGGGCGCAAGGTGACGGGCGAAATAGAGCAGAAACCGTGGCCTCGGGAGTCTGGAAGTTGTTGATAGGTTGGTAAGGAGGCGAAACGTCCGGGGTATTTTCGGTAAGACTAACCGAAGAATCTGCCCTCTCCCTCCCCTTTCGCTTGACAACCCAAATTTGCCTCTTATCCCTTTTTTGTTGGGCCGGATTCCCTGATTTTCTGCGCCAAATCTTTTTTTCCTTAACAAATATCGGAGAGCTACTGTACTTCCCCACAATCCGGTCTTTCCTTCTCCAAGCAACACGTTTGAATGAACTTGCACGTGACAAGAAATTCCAATGGACGTGCCCTCTCACACCACAAATTTTTCAACATCGATTATCAATAGAGCACGTGTGAGAAACATGACCCATGGTCCTGCATTTTGTGCACCAAGCTAAATTTCGCATGTGTGGTGTCTCAACTTTTTCTATAGGGGGCTGCTTATTGGGTAAATTCACATCATCACACTGCTTGGCTAAATGACCATGTTTCCCACATATCAAACAAATATGAAGCTTGTTGAATATAAATTCCTTAGTAGGTAGAGAAGAGATGTCAAGTACCGATTGAATAGTATCATTGGAATAACCAGCTTGCCTTAAATCAAGAATTTCCTCAAGCTTTTCAGTTGCGATTAGATCCCAAGATAAAGTCATAAAATGGCGTCCAGAGAAACATTTACCAATAATCTGAAGATTGTCCCAATTGAAACATACATGGAGTTTCCCAAAAACTAGTTTATCTGAGGAGCCTCCCGGAATGAGTGCTTCATTAGAAGATTGAGATCGTCGCATATTATGGGTATCCAAATCCTGATCACATATAGACGCCCTGCTGAAATCCGGAGGCACAAGATTGAATTTGGCCAATTCTGTTCTATATGAAGTATCTCCTTGTGCATTTTTACATAAAAACCCTAAAGGACTTCTGATAGCCATAGGTGATCGGGCAGAAACCTCCAGAATTACCTCGTCAAGATGCCACTCAGATCCATTCCAAGCATAATCCACTGTTGCTTTAAACAAATGGAAATGACACACAAAATTTGGCCATACATGATCCTTCAAACCATAGATGAAATGTCCAACACGATTAGAAGCCACAGAGAACCTAAAGGATCGATCACCCAATTGTTTGACGTTGAAACCTTTGGCCAAACCTCCAATACAACATTGTAAAATCACTCCAACAGCCTCTACAAAAAGAGGGAAGGAGGCCAAAGAGAAAGAGATAACCAAGAAGAATTCCTTGGTTCCGGAAGAACTTTCAAAATGCACCGTAGATCTAAACTTTCCACGTACCTTCTACTCCACCTTAAGTCCCGGGGCAAAATCCCAATGGATGAGACTAGCCATTGATCACAAGTGGATCAGTACTCACCATGGAAGATCTAGAGGGAAAGGAGGTGGGACGTGGATGGGAGGTGGGAGTCGCCATGGGAGGTGGGGTGGGAGGTGGGAGTCGCCATGTTTTGCAGTTCAAATTTGACCCACCAGTTGATCCATATAACTTATCTGGCTTTGCATGTGAATCTCCTTGTTCTGATGATGAGTCATTTGACTCCAACTATAAATTGTTCAAAAATCAGAATGGTGAAATATTTGCTAGATATGTTGGCACTAACTACAGGAACAGTCCTCCTATGAAGAAAGTCTGGGTCCCCAAAAGGTGTCTTCAAAGTCTTCAGGTGAATGTCCTCAGGACACCACCTGTGAAGAAAAGGAACCCCAGATCAAATTCTTCATATGGACCAAATTCCTCAAATGGATTAAAGTCCTCATATGAATATCACCGTGCTAACAACTCTGTTTCGCAGGGAAGAGCTAAGGGCTATGAATATGAGCATTATTCTTCTAATCATTATGTTCATAAGTCCTCGAAGAATTTCTCTGCTTATTCATATGCTTATCCTAACCCCTCTTATGTGAAACGAAATGGACTGGCTTCTATGCCACCTTTCTCGTATGGAGCTCGCAGAGTGATGAACTCTTTGCCACCCCTTTAGATGTGGGCGGTGAAGAAAAAGAACTAATCTCTTCTGCAGGGTCAGGTCTCCAGACGTACGTAATCATCTGAAGAATTCGCTGGAGACCTGAGTATGCCTGAAAGGACGCAGGCTAATCATGAAGAAATGAACTTTCATTTCTCACATCCTCATACTGCTTTATATATTCTATTGTTTGATGAAATTGATCTGATGAATTGATGACATATTCTTCACTGATGAAGTATATGAGTTCATAAGTTGCACTAAATCATCTGCAGGATGATCAACCCAAAGCCACTGAGTGGGTCCTTGGTAGTGGATGTACAAATCACATGACTGGTGACAAGAATCTATTGATGGATGCTCCCTTATCACCATCGCATCTGAAGCATATCATCTTTGCTGACAAAGGCAAAAGTCAGGTATTGGGTCTAGGTAAGGTTGCGATCACAAAGGATCGACACATGGACAAAGTCATGCTTGTCGAGTCCTTAGGATACAACCTCATGTCTGTCTTAATGCTTTGCGATCTTAATATGGTTGTTGTCTTTGGCAAGTACCGTTGTGTTGTGGTTATGGAAGCTGACAATTCCAAAGTCTTCGAAGGCTTTAGGAGAGGAGACATGTATATTGTTGATTTCTCTACAGGACCGCAACCAGCCGTGTGTCTACTTGCAAAAGCTTCAGAAGGCTGGCTCTGGCATCGATGACTTGGTCATGCAGGCATGAGGAATTTGTACACACTTGCGAAGAAGAAGCATGTCATTGGCATCGAGAATGTCAAATTCCTCAAGGATCACTTATGCGGAGCCTGTGAAGCTGGGAAGATGACAAAGGCTAAGCATCCAGCGAAGACTATCATGACCACCACTCGTCCATTCGAATTGCTTCACATGGATCTCTTCGGTCCTAACCATTATTCTGCAGTCTCAAATGAGGCATCTCAATATGGCTTTGTTATTGTTGATGATTACTCTCGATACACATGGGTACACATTGTTACTTACAAACATGAAGTGCAGGAAGTCTTCAAACGATTTTCCTCGAGGGCTTCAACCAACTTTGGTGTGAAGATCAAGCACATCAGAAGTGACAATGGAACTGATTCAAGAATTCTGGTTTTGATGACTATCTTGATGAACTTGGTATTACTCATGAGTTATCTGCTCCTTATACTCCTCAGCAGAATGACGTCGTGGAGCGCAAAAACAGGACTCTTGCTGAGATGGCTCGCACTATGCTTGATGAATACAAAACGCCTCGTCGTTTCTGGATTGAGGCAATTGATACTGCGTGCCACATCATCAACAGAGTATATCTTCACAAATTCTTCAAGAAGACTGCCTATGAACTCCTCACTAATAAGAAACCCAATGTAAGTTATTTCAAAGTCTTCGGTGCTAAATGTTGGATTAGAGATCCTCATCACAACTCAAAATTTGCACCGAAAGCACATGAAGGTTTTATGCTTGGTTACGGAAACGACTCGCACACCTACAGACTTTTCACCAACGTTCTTCACAAGGTTGTTGACACTGTAGATGTGTGGTTCGATGACTAATGGCTCGCAAAGAGAGCACCTACCTTCTGTGATATATGAACCATCACCTGAGGAAACTATCAAGTTCAAAGCTACTGAGGATGTCATTCCTACTGAAGAATCTGCTGAAGAATTCATTCCAGAACATGAAGAAAATGGTGCTGAAGAAAATGTTGATCAAATTTCTCAACGACAACCAGCTCATCCTCGCGTTGCAAAAGAAGTGCAAGTTGAAAAGATCATCAATGACATTAAAGCGCCAGGTCCTCTCACACACTCAAAAGCTTCACATTTATCTAACTTTGGTGGGCACTATGCTTTTGTCTCTATCACAGAGCCCACTAAAGTAGATGAAGCATTTCTGGAGCCTGAGTGGATTCAGGCCATGCAAGAAGAATTACATCAGTTCGAGCTCAACAACGTCTGGGAACTGGTCAAATGTCCAGATCCTTGCAAGCACAATATCATTGGCACAAAATGGATCTATTGCAACAAGCAAGACAAAAATGGCCTTGTGGTAAGGAATAAGGCATGGCTTGTAGCTCAAGGCTACACACATGTTGAAGGAGTTGATTTCAATGAAACTTTTGCACCTGTTGCTAGAATTGAGGCTATTCGCATATTACTTGCTTATGCTAACCATCATGATATCACTCTATATCAAATGGATGTGAAAAGTGCATTCCTTAATGGTAAGCTTGAGGAAGAAGTATATGTTGCTCAACCGCCAGGCTTTGAAGATCCAAAGCATCCTGACAAAGTCTTTAGACTCAATAAGGCCCTCTATGGCCTCAAGTAGGCCCCACGGGCGTGGTATGATACTTTGAAGGAATTCCTTATGAAGAAAGGCTTCAAACCCGGTTCACTCGACCCTACTCTTTTCACTAAATCTTATGATGGTGAATTGTTTGTGTGCCAAATATATGTTGATGATATTATCTTTAGCTGTACTAACCAAGGTTATAGTGATGAATTTGCCTATATGATGAGTGAAGAATATCAAATGTCTATGATGGGTGAATTGAAATTCTTCTTAGGTCTTCAAATTCGTCAACAACGCAATGGCATATTCATATCTCAGGAGAAATACCTCAAGGATGTACTAAGGAAATTCGGCATGCAAGATTGCAAAGGCGTCAAAATTCCTATGCCCACAAATGGCCATCTGTGCACTGATGAAAATGGTATCGACTTCGATCATAAGGTATACCGCTCCGTGATTGGTTCTTTATTGTACTTGCATCTAGGCTAGATATTATGCTTAGTGTTTGCATGTGTGCCTGATTTCAAGCTACACCGAAGGAATCACACCATAAGGCTGTGAAGCATATTCTTCGATATCTAGCTCACACACCAACACTTGGATTATGGTACCCCAAGGGCTTGGCTTTTGATCTCATTGGATATTCTGACTCCATCTATGCTGGTGATCGTGTGGACTGCAAGTCAACATCTGGTACATGTCATTTCCTCAGACGATCTTTGGTCTATTGGTCCTCGAAGAAACAGAACTGTGTATCACTATCTACTGCTGAAGCTGAGTATATTGCCGCTGGTTCTTGCTATGCTCAATTGCTATGGATGAAGCAAACTCTCAAGGACTACGGCGTCAACATAAAGAATGTGCCTCTCTTCTGTGACAATGAGAGTGCCATCAAGATTGCTCACAACCTAGTTCAGCACTCGAAGACAAAGCACATTCAGATTCGTCATCATTTTCTTCGTGATCATGTGTTGAAGGGCGACATTTCTATTGAGCATGTGAAGACTGAAGAACAGCTAGCCGATATCTTCACAAAGCCCTTGGATAAGAAGAGATTTAGCAAGTTGCGGTGTGAGCTAAATATCTTAGAATCTTCGAATGTTCTTTGAAAAGGACACTCATCCTAACACTTATGCAAAATTGATGACTTAGATGTGCAACACATGAAGAAACATTTTTCTTCAATCAATGAAGAATAACACTCTAAGTATGAAGAAATTAACGAACAATTTGATTCTCAGAACCCTACGACAATTGTACGCGGTGTCTGAAATCATCATTCTTATATGGTGGGTCAGGCCACCACCAAAAGTTGAAATTCCTCAGTTGTTCATATTCTTCAACTTTGCATTGTCTTCACTGTTTCCGTCGTTTTTCTTCATTGGCTATATATATATATATATATATATATGAGTTTATGTCCTCTACAGCATTCACTTATGGCTAGTTCTTCAAGTTGGTTTTTCTGCTAAGTGAATGTGATCGGACCCTTCCCCCTCTATGCTATACTCAACCCAATCTGTTCACAAATTCTTCATGTGCGTTCTATTTGAAACTCGTTCAAAATCTTCATTGTGTCCTTGTCAGCTGAAGAAATTGCGAACAGAACTTTAAACTTTGCCGCTCAAACCGTTCCGCATCCCACGATATACTTATCTATTCACCCACAATCGCACACGATTTCCACTTCTCAGTACGTGGGTGACACATGTCAAGCGAATGAGAAGGGTCAGGGGCACGTTCGTCGAAATTCTTCGGGCGAACAGTTTTTCACAGTGGCTATAAATACCCCCTTCCCCTTCCTCACTTCCTTTACTCTGTTCGACCTCTCTCCAGCTCGAGCTTCTCAAACCCTAGCGCTGCCGCTACATCATCATCGCCGGTGACGAAAAGCTTCACTGCCTTGACCTCATCGCCGTCGTACTTGCACTGACCATGGAAATCTTCACTCCGCCGCCGCCGTAGTTGTCTTCCTCCGCCAAGTTAGGGCGTGGAAGATCTGCACTGACGAACTTCACATCTCCACATACCAGTTCGTCGTGTTCTTCGTCCAGGGTAATTAAAAGTTACTTTTACTGCCCTCTTTGATTCAAATGTTTTCTACAAAATCCTCAAAGGTGTTTTTCTTCATATCTTCACACACTAAAACACCTCAAAAGTCTCTGTTCTTGATTCGTTTCTCTAAGCTATGTTTCTCTTCAAGATTCCTCAAATGTGTGGATTTTTTATCTAGACATCTCTGGAACCTAAGACAAAGAACGCTTAGTGAAATTCTTCAAGACTCATCTTGTCAAATTCCTCAAACTTGTTCTTTATAAAAAAACCTTCTGAGAACACATATGACCTCTCCAAATTCCTCGCAACTATACTCTGTTCACAGGTACTCATGTCAGCTGCTGAGTCACTAGGTTCTCATCAACTTAACTCATTTGCAGCGTTCCTCGAAGAAAAGTTGCATACCTCTTCAGAGAATTCAATTGTCCAAAATCCTCAACTGAAGAAAATGGCTGATGGTAAGAAGCCACGGAAAGGAGGAAAGAAGCCTGAAATCAACACTGCCTTTGAAATACCTGAGGACATCTATGCTGGGTACTGCATACCCCCTGAGGAAGATAAAAATCAGCGCAAGGTGCGCATTCAAAAGATTGAGAGGAGATGGGCAAGAGAGTGGAGGGAGTACATATATGTCACTCTCAAATATATGAAGAAATTTGCACTAAATCCTCCATGCCCAAGACCTTTGTTGGCACATGGCCAAATAGCTAATCCCACCAGCCTCAAGCGCGGTGAGGACTATCCCGACGAATGGGCCAAGCGCCAGGCCAAGTTGGCCAAACAAGCAAAAGGTGCAGTGAGGAAATTCAATAAAGACTCTGCTGCCGCTGCTGCTGTTGAGGCCTCTGTAAAGCCGAAGAAGGCCATGCCAAAGAAGCCTGCTCATAAGCCCAGTGCTTCATCAGCTATGCCCTCACGGCCAGATTCCTCAAAGCCCTCACGGCCAATTCCTCACGCTGCTCCTGCTCCTCCAAAATCTTCGGCTGCTCCGACCAAATCCTCAGCACATGTGCATCTCACCACGTGCCAAAGGACCACAGGCATATCTATTGCCTCAGGAGCCTCTGCAAGTTCCTCAGCTGCTCCCTCTCTTCTGAAGAAGAAGACCACTGCTGGACGAGGTCCTCAACCAAGTCCTCACAAGAAACAAGTTGCTTTCCAAGTGCCCTCTGATGATGATGAAGCTGATGATGAAGAACTAGCAAAAATCATCAGAGACAGGCAAGTCAGGGCCGCTAGAGCCAAGGGTACAAGTGTGCCTCTACTTTTGGATCCAAAGTTGATCCTCGGGTACATTGATGTTTGGCACAAGGATCCCAACACTCCCATGCCTGACTTCAAGCTGACTCCTGGCCAAAGTCATATGTTGATTCACTTCATACAGGAAGAGAAATGGAAGTTTGAGAAGGCCAGGCAGATCAAGAAAGCACAGTACAAGAAGGAGTGCTTTCTGAAGGAAAACGTTGTCTCTATGACAACTGAAGAACTTGTCACTATTCAAACTGAGATCAAGAAACTCAGTGATGAATTTGAAGCATACCACGCTGACTGGCTTGCAGCCAAGGTTCGTTTTGTGAAACTTGCTGACAACTTCACCTCAAATGTTGCAGCCCCAACACAACAGGAAATTCCTCAGGCTGAAGCATCTGCTCAGCCGACTGAAGAACATGCCAGCATCGCTGATGAAAATCAGGCTGCTGAAGAAAATGTGAGTTCCAGGGCTGATGACTGCATTCCAGCCGCTGAAGAAATTGCCAGGGCATCCACTAGTGGTGCGCCTGAAGAGAATGAAGAAGTGAGGGCAACTACATCAGTTGTACCTGAAGAAATTCAACCCAATTCCTCTGCTCCTCCTGCACCTACACCAATACCGATCCTTCCATCTGCATCAGATGTGAAGAAGACTAAGGCTGTAGAGCATGCAACAGTGAAGAAAAGGAAGGCATCAACTTCATCAGATTCTTCAACCCCGAAGAAGATGAAGCCACCGACAAGCTCGTTTGCAAACCCCATTGATGTTGTTCCTATCTCAACCATGCCATCAAAGGACCTTGTTCCTTTTGATGAAGAATATGTGATTCGAAGTGAATCCAATGAAGAAAATCCCTCTGCTGCTTCGTCAAAGCAGATGGATGAAGAAATTGAAGTGGATACAATCCCTTCAACACCAGTTATCTCCTCGCCTATGCCTCAGTTTACTGCTGAAGAGACCGGCGTTGAAGAAATTGAAGATGAAGATGTGGACATTGGCTGTACCACACCTGTTCTAAGTGATGAACTTTGGGAAAGTCAGCGCCCCAACTCTCCACTCTTCACACCATTGCAACAAATTCCTCAGTCCACAGAAACCAATGTACAAATGGGATCTGATGAACCACATGCCATATTGTCTGTCCATGAAGAAATTCCAGCCACTAGTGCTGAAGATCATGTAAATGAAGAATTGAAGTCCCAGGCTGCCACTGAAGCAGCACCTGAAATTCCTCAGCCTATGGAACCTGAGATCGAGATCCCGGAGGTTGTGATGCAATTGACTGACACTCCTCACCCTAAGCCAAAGGATCCATTCTCAAAGAAGCAGAAATTCAAGGCTGATGATTTCTTCAGCGAGCACGTGTTCTTTAGTGACTACAATCCTTATGACTCTGCTCCTCTAAGGAGAAAGCGTTTCTGGACTGCAAGCCAGGCCAACTTCTATTCTTCACTGCTTTACAACAAAGACAAAATCTTCTACCATGAGCATATTCCTCACGTGGACATGGAATCATTACCTTGCTTCTCTCCTGTGCTCAGTGTTCTTCATGATGCAGGCCTCCTCAACTTTTGCTCTGACATTGTTGATTGGAATGAAGAGCTTATTCTTCAGTTCTATGCTACATTGCATATCAGAGGTGATCATGAAGATATCAACATCTGGGTCTTGGACTGGATGACCGAAAACACTCATTATAAGGCACCGGCCTCTGAATTGCTTCACGCCCTGCCCATCAGTCCACCCAATGAAGGAGCTCGCTGCCTGTATCATGAACCAGAACTCATAGCTCATTACATGCAAGTGTTAATGAAGCCTTTGAAGCCCAGTCAAGCCCCAAGGACCAAATTCCTCGTGAAGGATTTACTCTATGTGCCCAGAACCGTCTATCGCATTCTAACGAGGACAATGAGTCCCATTAAAGGCCACGACTCATCTGATGAGGAAATAGTTGGCATCATGAAGAATCTGCTATTCAACATCATTCATAGCATTCCTATCAACTATCACGATTTCTTCATGAGGACTCTGGCAAATGCTGCACTTTCTCCGTTTGAGCTGAAACCTTATGCACCTTGGATTATGAGATTCCTCATGACAAGGTCTTCACTCAACTACAAGGCTGATTTCCAGAATCACCTTAGCTATCTGCCCCCGATTGAAGTCCTCAAGTAGGCTTTTACTTCCACTGATGAAAAGGGTAAGGCTCATGTAGTCATTGATGAAGGCATTCGTCCATTGGATGGTCAGTTTCGCAAAGCTGCATCTTATTCCACCAATGATGACTCTGCCACACATGACTCTGCTGCCAATGCACCCAAGTCTACTCCTCAAGCCACTGCTCCTTGTGTGATGACTGACCGTGAGCTTCTACTTAGTCTTCACCAGAAGGTGGATCGAAACCATAAATGGGTTAAGCGTCAGTTTGGTTCATTTCTTCACAACATGACTGCTATACACGATGCAGTGAAGAAAAACCATTACTACCTCCATGAAGTCTTCAGTCGCACCTGGGCTATTCTATCACATCTGTATAGTGAAGAAGATCTCAAGAAAATGGGTCTCAAGAAAGATTTTGACTGGTTTGCACCTCCACCGAAGAAATACAAGAAGGTCAAGGTTCCTCCTTTGGTGTCCAGCTCATATTCTTCATCGCGCGACACCGATGAGCATGAAGACTTGGACGACACTGCGGCAGGCCCTTCCACGACAAACGACCCCAACAACGATGGCGCTCCTTCGTCATCTTGATATTCTTCAGGGGCGTTAGTCCTCATTTTCGATCCTTTTAGTCATTCGATGACAAAGGGGGGGAATTTTGAGTTAGTCTTCAAGCGGGTCTGTCTATACGGGCGTTTTTTTGCAAAGTTACAACTCTCGCTCTTCTGAAACTTTATTGGATCGAGTTGTAAACTTAAACCCGATGGTGCTCTAATACTTTTGATGTGTCTTTCTGCATGCTTATTCCTCATATGTGTTAATGCATGCATGCTGAATTACATCAGTCACCATATTTCATCATGCATTTCAAATTCCTCATTATGATATGTCAAATGCGTGTATGAATTACAAGATATAGGGGGAGATCTCCATGATTCTACTCTTCAAGTGTGCAATGCTTCAAAAGCAAATTCCTCATCATGCACATCTTCAGGGGGAGTTCTTCTATATCTTGCAATCAAATTCCTCAATATCAGTATTTACACTTCATATGTTTATCCCCATTGAAAACTTAACCTATATTGTCATCAATCACCAAAAAGGGGGAGATTGTAAGTGCATCTAGTGCCCCTTAGTGATTTTGGTGTATTGAAGACTTATAGGTTAAGGGACTAATGTGTTTTTGAGTGTACACAGGTCTATAAGTCTATGATGAGTTTGATATTTACAGAGAAAGTCGACCCCTAAAAATGAAGTTCTCCGACTGAAGACTTTGGACTTCTGAAGACCTTCTGAAGACTTTGAAAGTGAAGAAATTGGTGCAATCCTGAAGACTTGGCATTCATTCGAGGAACATGAAGCATGAAGACTCTTGTTTTTATAATTTCATTTTCTCTTTCTTGAGTCTTAGGAGACACCGTGCTGTTAAAGGGGGTCGAGGAAATACTAAGGAAAATTTTCCATGTGATGCTCAACTCAAAATCCTACACCTACCAATCCCTTCGAGTGAAGCCATTGAAATCTCATACAGTTTAGTCATATTCTTCAGTGACAGAGGCGAAGTTCTTCTAATCTCTAAGGAATTTGTTCTGACTGAGGAGTTAGGAATTCGCTAGTGCGGATTACCTACATAGTGAGGAACATGATAGCCCTGAGGATTTTGATACTCAAAATTCCCACCGTTGCTGTGCTATGCGCCAGCTGTCCCAAAATATCTACCCACCTAACGGTCATACTATTGAAGGGCATTTATGTCTTATCATGTCGGGCTGCTCCCTAGGCTATAAATAGCCGCCCCCTACAACCACTAGCTGGTTGGCTGCTCCGAGAGAAACTAACACTTGTCATTTGAGAGCATCCCATCCTCCGAGGACTTTGAGCGAAAATCATCAAGTGAGGAAAACCCAAACCCAAACACCTGCAAACCCCAAGTGATTGAGCATCAATGAAGAGATTGATCCTACGTGCATCCGACGCTTGTTACCTTTGAAGACTGTGCTTCTTCTAGACGGTTAGGCGTCAAGGTCTAGAGCATCAAAGAGGAATTGTGGATCGCCGAGTGACCAAGTTTGTGAAGGTTCGGAAGTCACCTGAAGACTTACCACGAGTGATTGGGCGAGTTTTGTGTGACCTTAGCTCAAGGAGAATACGGTGAGGACTGTGTGTCCGGGACTGTGTGTCCTCAGGTTTAAATACCTAGCCGCTCCAACCAGATGTACAACTGAGACAGCAGTTGGAACTGGTCTACCAAATCATTGTCTTCACCAAGCTCACTGGTTCTATTTCCTCAACTCTTTCATTTCCTCATAACTGTGTTGAGTGCTTGTTCATATCTGTGTTTGAAGACTTTGACTGAAGATTTTCTCAAATTCCTCAGTTCAATTTCTTTAGTCTGTTTGTCTTCATCCTATGCTATCATGTGCTTACACTTCCTGTACTCTGTGCTTGTCTTCATTTCATCATGATGACTATGCTTGTGTTCTGTTATGTTTACTTTTGAGTACTTATTCCACTGCTAGTAGTTCTTTGCTAAGGAATTTCCTCACCTGCAAATTCCTCAGTGAAGAATTCATAAAAATCACCTATTCACCCCCCCCCTCTAGTCGATATAACGCACTTTCAGCAACACCACGGGATGGTCCTGTCGCACCTTCATCGCAAACTCACCGGTAAATTCCTTGCTTGCTGTTCTCACAAAGGCAATTTCAAGTCTTGTGCGTTTTTATTTGATACCCGTGTGCCAAAAACTAAAGTCTATGTGGTACGACTGGAATTCCTGTTAAGTTCATATGTTGCAATTTTGAAACTGAATTTTGCGTCTGTAGTTATTCTAATGTCCCTCGGTTAAACTCGGTGTATTTACTTCTCATGTTGAACTGATGTGTGATACTGGATCTTGTGTACTTTCAACAGCCTTGCAATTTTCGTTAGGATTTGGTGCGTGTGCATTTTCACATAATTTCTAACAATCCAGTTCACCTTTTAGTTGCAAAAGACTAACCAACTAGGCGCAGATCGATCCATTTGTGTATGCTAGCCTCCTCCTCTGCATTTGCAGGCCGCCGAGTCCAACTCCGCTACGGCGTAGATCACCCGCCCGCCGCGCTGCGCTACTCATGACGCAGGTGGCCCTCCTCCGCAGCAAGGTTGTCTTCACGCTTATCGACATTAGTTTAATTCAGAGTCTATTTCGGTGTGTTTGGAGTGGATGGTAAGATGATGTACTCAAATACAATGAGAAGAGCAGGCATATCCACTGGGTGGTACCTTTTTCTGTAATAAAGTGGTGGTGGTGCTAATTAACTATGGGCTCTTAGTTTGATTCAGACTCTATAGGTGCACTGCATGCACTTTAGTACATAGCAAATTCGCAAACAAAATTTAACTTTTTGTTCATCTGTGTGAACTTCCTTTGCATATATGCTGATAACAGTTTAACTTCAAAATGAAAAGAGAATCCAATCCATACTGTGCTATAGTAATTTTTAGTGTCAACTAATTCAAGAGTACTTGAAATCTGATGGGAGTACTGATTGTGCATCATTTTCGACTAATCTTCTTAACTAAGACCAAATTTAAATGCCCTAGAGCCCTTAACACTAAGATGGCTTAATCCTTTCAGCATCTAACATTTATTATAAAAAAACTGAGAAGACTCCACCTATGGTGAAGAATGGATGAGTCTGTTAGAAACTCGATCGTTTTCTTGTTTCAGTATTGTCCGCATCTTTGTTTCATGAAGATTTTATTATGTATTTTTATGTCACATTTGAAGGTGTTGGCAAGTAGGTGGCTCTACATCTTGCCAATTCAATTTCTAATAGGCATGAGCCTCATGTATTCTGAACAACTAAGGACACATGCATAATTACTTGATCATGTAGCAATTCTGAGTGAGACGCATGCATTTAGATTGGATGTGTAACGCCCTCGATGCGGCTATAGCTCCCACGTGTCGAGGCACGACTTAGAGGCATAACCGCATTGAAAGCAATGTCGCAAGTCAGGCAATCATTACAACATCCCATGTAATATATAATAAAAGGGGGAGATAACATAGTTGGCTTACACTCGCCACGTCACATCAGAGTACATAAATAACATCCATCAAACAAACACTCATGGCCCGACTACGGCGCCAAAATAGAAAAGAACCCAACGTGCGACAAGGTCCTGAATCGATAACCCCAACTAGGCACCACTACTGATCATCCGGAAAAGACACGTAGTATCGCTGAGAGTCCTCGTCGTACTCCCACTTGAGCTCGTACTCGTCACCTGGAGCGAAATCACCTGGACCTGCATCTGGAGTTGTAGTATCTGTGAGCCACAGGGACTCAGCAATCTCACACCCACGCGATCAAGACTATTTAAGCGTATAGGACAGGTACGGCAATATAAGTGGAGCTGCAGCAAGCGACTAGCATATGTGGTGGCTAACTTATACGCAAAAGAGAGCGAGAAGAGAAGGCGAAGCATGAGCGAGAAGCTAAAGGAACAACCTGCGCAAGCATAACTCCAACACCGTGTCCACTTCCCGGACTCCGCCGAGAAGGGGCCATCACGGTAACACACACGGTTGATTCATTTTAATTAAGTTAAGTTAAAGTTATCTACAACCGGACATTAACAAATTCCCATCTGCCCATAACCGCGGGCACGGCTTTCGAAAGATCAATCCCTGCAGGGGGTCCCAACTTAGCCCATAACAAGCTCTCACGGTCAACGAAGGAATAGACCTCCACCCAAGACACACCGATCAGACTCGGTATCTTGGTACAACAAGATGATTCGACAGGTTAAAACAAGTCCAGCAACACCCCCCGAATGTGCCGACAAATCCCGATAGGAGCTGCACATATCTCTTTCTCAGGGCACGCTCAGATAGGTCAAGCTACGAGTAAAACCAACCCTCAAGTTTCCCCGAGGTGGCCCCGCAGGCTGCCTGGTTC